>NW_010303428.1:0-344 GCF_000700745.2 Antrostomus carolinensis
AAGAGGAAAGAGCAGGGCCAGGGAACACCAGAGGCTTTGAGGGCTTTAAAAGGAGAGTGGTGGCATCAGACTCCTTTCCAGATGGGGAAACTGAGGCACGACAAGGCGTTGCCTGCCTTGAAGCGAGCTCCGAAGGGAGCAGAGCCCCTCACCTGCTCAGTGCTCCGGCAGCCACTCTGCATTGCCATCAATACCAAAAATCAGCAGCTTTGCAGCTCCAAGGGGCTGTGGCACCTCCGCCTGGTTCAGGTCTTTCGTCACCCCATGAAGCAGTGTGCTTTCCCAGTGCTGGCCCAGCAGCCGTCACCTAAATGCATTCTTCAAACTGGGAATTTCCTTGTAAA
>NW_010303428.1:470-2150 GCF_000700745.2 Antrostomus carolinensis
GGCAGGGAGGAGGGCAAGGCTCAGCCAAGTGATGCTTTAACGCCCTGGACATCCCTCCAGCCCTTGGGTCCACCCGCCCACCCTCATCCCTCTATTTCTCCAGCTTTTAGTTCCCCCCCCACTGCATCCCACTGTGGGCATGGATGTTTGGGGATGGGTGTGGATGTTTGGGGATGAGCATGGATGCTTGGGAATGTGCATGTACGGATGCATGGGGATGTGTATGGATGCTTGGGAATGGTCATGGGTGTGTGGGAATGGTCATGGATGCTTGGAAATGGGCAGGTAAATCTCATGGCCTGCTCTCAGTTCAGCCCCAGGCTCCCAGTTCCCCAGTTGAAAGCCAAGGGAGCAGATCCCAAAAATGGGGGCTCCCCAGCAGCCCTATCCCGGGGCGCTGAGCCACCACATCCTTTACATTTTTGGGGATCTACGGGATCTTGGCACGTTCCTTGGTGTCTCAGCACTTCTGCCAGCAAACCCTAAAGCTCTAAGGAGCTCAGAATGTCCATTTTGCAACATCTGCCCAGAAATTCAGGGGAAGAAGAGAAAGATCAACTCCAACAGCCAATGCCAATGCCTCCAATTAAAATCCACCAACCTGAACGTGAGCAAACCCAGCGTGAGCAGACCCAGCCATCAAGGGGAGGATTAACCATCCCCAAATAGGTGGTTTGATTTAAATCTCTAATTACATGGTTTTTCCTCACTCAGGCTATTGAATGTGCTCAGTGCTGCCCTGCCCATGGGGTCGGTCCCTCTGTCTTTAAACTCAGCTCCTCAGCATGGAGCTCGGATCTTGGCAGAGCGATGCCCACCAGCATCGCAGGCATTTGGAGGGAATTAGGAATAATTGCAGTGGTTCTTTATGGTGTTTACAAGGTAAAGCTGAGGAAATATCAAGGCCTGAAAGTGTGGTTACGTAGAGAGGTTCTCCTGGGGCTGGCTGCAGTAGAAATACTGAATATTGGCTAGTCCCCTGCTTGCTCAGGTCTTTTCATGCCTGGCACTCTCCTGTCTGCCCTTTCCCCCCTCCCAAGGTGGGAGCAACACATCCCGACTGTTCCGTGGTCCTTTATTTCCAAGAGCAAGAAGCTGAATGTCTGGAGATTATCAAGAGTGAAAGCCAAACACCAACTCCCCCCGGACCCTCCAGGCAGCAAGGTGAGTGTGAGCTGCTCACTGTGCCCAGAGCTCATCTCCCTTGGGAGGAAGGGGGGGGTTTGCTAAGGGTTTTTTTTTTGGAGGAAGGTCCATGGTTGGGAGGTTGCAGAGTACTCAGTGGTTGCAGAAAAACAGGTATTTTCAGAAGAATGAAGAGCAACACTGAGGTAAAAGCTAAAGCAACATCCCTGGAGAGCCCTGAAAAATGCTGCTGCAGGGAGAGCTGGGGCTGAGAGGGGGGTAAAGGGATGGGGGTTGGGACTGGATGATCTTTAAGGTCCCTTCCAACCCAAACCAGTCTATGATGAAATAACCACCAAATCTGAGTCCTCCCAGATTTATGGCATCGACAGTGATGGTGAGGTTCATGCCCAAGGCAGAGCCTCCTGCCCTGCTCCCATCCTCCTGCACCAACGCTCACAGGCACAGGGAGATGCAGGATGATGGAATAAGCTGCCCAGAGAGGGTGTGGAGTTTCCATCTCTGGAGATGTTCAAACCCACCTGGACACTTTCC
>NW_010303428.1:2168-6016 GCF_000700745.2 Antrostomus carolinensis
GAACCTGCTTTGGCAGGGGGGTTGGACTGGATGATCTCCTGAGGTCCCTTCCAACCTCCACCAGTCTGTGATTCTGTGACCCTGGCCATCAGCACGAGTGTCATCACTCCTTCTCTTCCTGATTCAGTTAGTTTTAATGCTAAATATGTTACAAACAACGTAATTTTTACATATCCAGGACTTTTAAACCAATTAACTAATTGAAAAACAATTTGAAAGTGCTACTTTGGTACTTTGCTTTCTTTTTTTCTTTTTTCTTTTTTTTCTTTTTTCTTTTTTTTTTTTTTTAATTGCATTTCAATTTCCATCCAAAAGTGGCTTGGCTCAAAATTCTGGGTAAAAAAAATAAAATGATCACCTAGTGAATAAGAAATGCGTCATTCAACGGGTTTCATTTAATACAAATGTAAAAATGAAGCATCTCAATAAATGCACATTAAGATGCATAATTGCTTAAGTAACTGTGCAGAGATAGAACCTATCATCCAGCTTAGCAGAGAAAAGCCAAGTTGATTGGAAAAAAGTCCATTTTGGAGCCCAAATCATGCCAGGCAGGGGGAAGGGATCTCACTGGAGGAAAAAAAAAACAACCCAAGAAGCATGAATGCATAATTAAAATAAGGATTTAATCCCAGGTTTCCTGCTTGTCTGCCGCCTCCACTACCCACCTGAACTGAATTTATCCCTTCTCCCTTCCCCGTGGGGAGGGTCCCACGAAGTGACGATGGAGGGGAAGGCTCAGATGACTTGGATGTGGTGACAATACAGCGTGAAGGAGCAGGACAGGGACCTCGGGGTTCAGCATCCTGCTGGGAAACCCACCCTAGGGTGTTAAAATGGGTTGGAAATCATGTTTGCAGTGGGTTTGCTTTAAAAATCTGCTCTGGTCCTCGCAGCGTTTACTGTTCTGAGATAACTGAGGAGAAATAACCTTCTGGTGAGGCTCAGATGATGTTTTTTGGAGGTTTTCAGATACCAACAATAAATAGGGAGGAAGCCCTGGCAGGTCTGTGTATAATTAACCAGCAGAAATGATGAGCAGGAACTTGCCATCAAATTGCATTTTGAGGGAAAAAAAAAAAAATGCTCTTTTTTGGCCACGTCAAGGAGAACATCACGAGGAGAATGTTGATCTCAGGGACATTTCAGCCCTCTGCTTGGAAAATTGGAATAAAGCAGCTTGCTTTGGGTCAATCCAAACCAAACACCTCGAGCTACCGGGATACACCAGCTGGGAACCTGGGGACAGGGGACAGTGTGAGGATGTGGTGGCTCCTGGGGACCAGCAGTGTGGGGACACTGAAGGCAGAGCTCCTGCCTGCGGGGTTTGCAATGAGACAAGTTGCCAGTTCCTTTGCTCATGGGGGTTTTTTTTTGCCCTGTCCCCGCCAGAGTTGCCTCCATCACCTCTTCTCCGTAGGAGAGTTGTTCCAGTTTTCACAGCTCTGAGAAATGTGATTTTTTTTTAGATGCTGCAGCAGCCCAGGAGGGGGAAACAGAGTGGGAAGGGGAACTTGAACCTTTTCTCCTCACCCAAATGGAGGGGTGACTTTATTCCCTGGGAGTGCACTGCAGAGCTGCATGAATCCCAGCTCAATCCCTATGGCATGGGCTGCTCCTCTGGCTCCTGGCTGGGTGATCTCACTGCACTCACCGTGCTGGAAGAGTTTGTCCATCCAGCAAGAGATGGATCGATGCAGCAGGATGGCTCTGCTGTACAGGCATATCCAGATACTCTGCTCACATCCCCAGAAATGAAGCAACCAAAAAGACTGTGCTGGTTGCACTGGGCTGGTACTGGGCTGGCAGCTAAATAGCTGCTCACTCACTCCCACCCACCCAGGGGACAGGGGAGAGAATTGGGGGGTGAGGGTAAGGAGACTCGTAGGGTGAGAGAAGAACCATTTAATCATTGAAATAAAACTTTAAATTAGAATGATATTAAAATAGTAATGATAATAATAGTAATATAATACACAAATGAGTGACACCCAGTGCCATTGCTCACCACCCGCAGACCAAGCCCGGCCTGTTCCCAGATCACGATCCCACAGGAGCCACAATCCCGACCCAAAACCGCAATCCCGGGAGAGCCAGAGCCCGAGCGAAAGCCAGAGAGAGCAAGAGAGGAAGAGCCCCTCATGGATCTCCTGCCCATGGGGGACAGGAGATGGAACAGCCCTTGGCAGAGCCCAATGCCCATGGAGCTGATCCATGGCAATATTCCTCACCCCTGAGATCTTGTGCTTGCAGACCAGCAAAACACAAAGTCCTTCAACTTCCAGTGACAACTGAAAACATTGGGATGTTATTAAAGTTCTTCTCCTAACAAATCCCAGCTGAACCCAAACCCCAGCGCTGTTCCAGCTGTGGAAAGAAACCAGCTCACACCAGGACAGCTCTCAGAGGTGGTCCCAATAGCCATGTTCAACCCCCCTGTCCTCCAGAGTGAAAATTAAGATGTACCTGGGCGTTGTAATGACAGCCCTGCCAATCCCTCCAAGCCTGGCCAGATACCTACAGACAACTTCAGTGAAATCAGAGAAAACTAAATAAACTTGTCTGAGTCCACATTCCCTGGCTGGGAATAGATGTGACTCCAGGTTAATAATGTATATCTACAAGGTTAATAATGTTCATGTGCAAGGAGGAGAGCTGTGCTGGAAGTGTGGTGTCTACATCTCCTCTGGTCTGCTGCAGCACTAATTCTTCAAGGCCCCACGTCTGCTTGTCTGTGCTCATTTCCAAGGCAATTGGAGAATCATTTAAAGACAAACTTAGTGATAGAGAGAGAAGAAAAACATGCTTACGCTTTTCCTCTCTAACAAGTCTTCCAGTGCTTTCTCCTTGTCCTCCTCCTTCAGGCTGGAGAGACATCTCAAGCTGAGCCACCATGGCTGCTGGCTGCAGAAATCCAGCATAAATCTGCATTATTTTAGATGCCACCAGGAAAGCCCCAGCCTTTCCCTCACCCTCATCCCCCGCGGTCACCCCGCAGGAGCTCTGGGTCTGATGTAGCCTCAGGAAATACCAGATCCCATCTTGCCATGGGGCTAAAAGGAGATCTGAGCACTGGGGGAGGTTGTTCCCAGAACTGGAGCCAGGATGTTCCTCATTCCTGAGGAGGTACGGCATGGCCCCAGAGATCGGGTGACGGCCGGCCACTCGCCGCTCTCCCGTTACAGCTGCACACTGTGCCCGGGGATGGGGGCTGTCTGTCTGTCTGTCTGTCTGTGTCGCCCCATGGGTGGGCCCTGGCTGGGGTCAGGTGCCACCAAAGCTGCTCTGTCCCTCCCCAACTCAGCTGGATGGGAGAGAAAATAGAACAAAGGGCTGGTGGGTCGAGCTGAGGACAGGGAGAGATCACTCAGCAACCACCGGCACGGCCGGAACAGGCTCGACTTGCAGAAAAGCTAATTAATTTATTATCAATCAGATCAGAGGATAATGAGAAATAAACCCAAATGTTCAACCACCTCCCCCCACCCCTCCCTGTTTCTCTCCCGATTTCCACCTCCTCCCCCCCAGCAGCACAGGGGATGGGGATGGGAGTTGGGGTCACTTCATCACATGGTGTCTCTGCCGCTGCTCCCTCCTCAGGGGGAGGACCCCTCACACTCCTCCCCTGCTCCAGCGTGGGTTCCCTCTCATGGGAAACCATCCTACATGGACTTCTCCAGCGTGAGTCCTTCCCATGGGCCACAGTTCTTCATGAACTGCTCCAGGATGGGTCCTTCATGGAGTCACAAGTCTGACCAGGAGCATGATCCAGCGTGGGCTTCCCATGGGGTCACAGCCTCCTTCGGGCATCCACCTGATCTGGTGTGGGGTCCTCCATGGGCTGCAGG
>NW_010303428.1:6509-9826 GCF_000700745.2 Antrostomus carolinensis
CCCCCTTGTAGCTGGTGGCATTGACTCCAACAGACATTGGGGAAGCTTCTGGCAGCTTCTCACAGAGACCACTCCTGTAGCCTCCTGCTACCAAAACCTTGCCATGCAAACCTGGTAGAGCTCAGCACATCCTTCCCTGCAGCACTAACTCTCCCATCCCTCCCAGGTTGCCTGACCGAGTGGGATGGAGTGAGCTGTTGGTCGGCCATACCTGTTGGCCGGTCCCAAGCCGTCACCTGCCCCGACATCCTCCACATCTTCAAGAAATCCAAAGGTGCAGTTCTCTGAATCATCCTGGGCTGCTCATTCCCTGGGTAGAGCTCAGCACATCCTTCCCTGCAGCACTAACTCTCCCATCCCTCCCAGGTTGCCTGACCGAGTGGGATGGAGTGAGCTGTTGGTCGGCCATACCTGTTGGCCGGTCCCAAGCCGTCACCTGCCCCGACATCCTCCACATCTTCAAGAAATCCAAAGGTGCAGTTCTCTGAATCATCCTGGGCTGCTCATTCCCTGGCACCAAGGGTTGAGCTGCACCCACCCCTGCCTGCCTCGGATACTTGTGCCACCCGAGCTCTTCTCCTCTGGTCCCACAGCTCCTGCCCCATCCAAAAGCTTGGCATATATTGCAACCCAAGCAGAGGATGAGCAAAAGCAGAGATGCAGCTTGTTGCCACTCCAGAAAAGTCCCCAAACCATTTTATCACCCAGTACCAAGCATCCCTGGTGGGTCCCACTTGGGGAAACTTATCCTCCAGCTGGGTGACACCAGGATAGTCCCCTTGGATGCTCAGTACCCTCTTTTCCCCATCCACACACCAGCTCCATGCTCCTGACCTGCTCGGTGCCACTTCAAGCCACGCAGATGAAAAACACAGTGTCAGCTCATGATTGACTTAAGGTTGGGTGCTCTCCTGGGGCAGGTGCCACTGCTCAGGGAGTCGCTGCCTCCATCCATCTTGGAGGTAGTGGGATGTGAAGGAGAACATCTGATTGTCCCCATGGAATCCAAGTGTTTCCTTGACTGGATGTAATTGAAAAGGAGATGGGGAGTTGGTAAATGGGCAGGAAGAGCTGAGGAGAAGCTCGATGAAGCCTTCACAGAGTGGAAAACCCTCTTTTTAGCCTCAATTCCTTCCCACCATGGTTGATTCACACTTGTTTTCACATCCTGCCCTAAGATACCCTGGCACCTCCAGGCAGAGGAGGTGCAGAGGATGATGTGGATGGGAGGGATGGGGCAGCCAGGCCACTCTGGTACCGTGCTGCTGTCACAGCCGGGGTGTTGGTGCTGGGATTTAGGATCCATCCTGGAGAACAGGGTGTCATCCCCAAACTGGACATTTTGGAGGTGCTGAGGCAGAGGTGATGCCTGTGGTTCTTGTGAGGTCCCTTCTTGTCCCTGCAGTGCTGATCCAGAGGAACTGCACTGAGTCAGGATGGAGCCTCCCCAGCCCTCCCTACCATGACGCCTGCGAGCTGGAGGCCATCGGCACCAACAATGACACCGAGGCCAAGGCAAGTGGGTTCCCCGGGGGCTGTGGGGCAACCTCCCCAGCATCACCCTACCCCACATTGACCCATACCGTTGGGCAATACAACATGAAGGTGTTCTTGGAGATCTCTCATTGGCCTACTGGGCTTCCTGAAGCACAAGCTCAGCCTGAGCGAGGGCTGGGGCATCACCCTGCTACCTCCCTGCCCATCACAGACCAGCACCTCCCAGCTCATGCTGCCTCACTGCACTGGTGTTTTTCTTTCCAGAAAGGTTATTTTGTCACCATGAAGGTGCTTTACACCTGCGGTTACTCCACATCCCTGGCAGCCCTGTTCTTGGCCATTGGCATCTTCTCCTGCTTCAGGTAGGGTTCAGCATGGGCTGCTCCATGGGTGCAGCTGGAGGAAAGCAGGGTAAGGCACGAGCAGGGTAAATCCCCTCCCAGAGGAGCCAGGCTCCATCCCTGCAGCATTGTCCTTCCCTTTAAGCGCTCAGGTTGCCCTGTCAAGCTTTGTTCTTTCGCATCTCGCTGTGCTGCAGAAGGATGCTCTCTTGGCCAGGGCTCTGAGCAACCTGATCTAGTTGAAGATGTCCCTGCTCACTGCAAGGGGGTTGGAGTAGATGACCTTTGAGGGTCCCTTCCAACCCAAACCAGTCTATAATTCTATGATGATTCTCTGGAGGTGGCTGAAGGATGTTCCTCAGCACACCTTATCCCTGGGCAGCAGCCTCGAGCACAGCAGAACTCTGTCCCTCATGATTTCAGAGCAGGAAAACCTCCTCCAGAGTTTCATGCTTGACCATCACCAACATATGGACCCCTGGGTGGGGGAAGTAGCTCCCAAAAGAGAAGCTTCTCTGCCCATCTGCTGTCTCTGCTCCTCCCTGGGCACAGCACATCTCTTCCTCCCGTAGGAAGCTGCATTGCACCAGGAATTCCATCCACATCCACTTCTTCACCTCCTTCATACTGCGTGGGGCTGCCGTGTTCATCAAGGACACCGTCCTCTTCTCAGATGAGTCCATCGACCACTGCACGATGTCAACGGTAAGGGGCTAAGCAGGAGTGGGCACCATGTGCTGATCTGGAGGGATCTGGGTGCACTCAGAGTGGATTTAGCATTGCAAAGAGGAGGGAGAGAGAGGCTGGGGGGGAAAGGCTGGCTTGGGTGGACTTCAGGAGGTTCACAACAGCATCTCTGCATGGGTCCTGTCTGCAGAGAACATCTTCTGCCCTCAAAGCTCTCCCTGGTCTCAGAGAGTCTCCCAGGAGGGTTAAAGCTCTGCACAACCCCCCAAGCAGCTCCACATACAAGTGAACGGACCTTGTGCTGCTGGATCTGCAAATTTGGGGTTGTCCATAGGAACAGAAACCCCTGCGTGCAGCCCACAAGGCTGAGGTCACCAGCAGACACAGGTTTCTGAAGGTCCTACAAGAACAGCCTGTGGTCATCTGCCCACGCTGTGCTGGCAGAGCAGAAAATGCTGCAGGGGACGTGTGGGACTGGTGCAGCATCCTGGGAGCTGCACTGAAAGGCCACCACGGTCTCCTTGAATGGATGGATGGGGAGGTGGACCTTTCCCTGTGTCCCCAGGACAGGATCTTACACCAGCCAGCGCTGCTGAGCCTTTCTTCCACTCCTCATCCTCAGGTGAACTGCAAAGCAGCCATCACCTTCTTCCAGTACTCAGTCCTGGCCAACTTCTACTGGCTGCTGGTGGAGGGCATGTACCTGCAGACCCTGCTGCTGCTCACCTTCACCTCCGACAAGAGGTACATCTGGTGGTACATCCTCATCGGCTGGGGTGAGTGTCGGACCCC
>NW_010303428.1:9889-12845 GCF_000700745.2 Antrostomus carolinensis
GGTCCCATTGACACAGAACAGGGGTGGGCACCACTTTTGGGCATTGACTGGACTTGCTGCTCTGAGATCTGCCTGGCCAAAGGTCTGCAGGCTGCTCTTGGTCTCTCCCCCCATCCCAGCATCTCTCTGCATGGCCTCATGCTCGGTGGGGCACCCAGCAGCTCCTGCCAGCCCTGGAGCTGCTCAGGCAACCTGGCCTGATCCTTGTCCTCCCGGCATGTCAGCAAAATCCCTCCAAGGGGAAGACACTTGTTGACACCAACCAAAGAACCTTCACAGTATCTGCTGCCAACCCATCCTGACGTGGTCAGGATGGGACAGAGACAGGTTCTTCCTTCTTCCCACATCCATCTGGGGCTGGAAATGCCTGTCCCATGTGCCCAGGTTAGATGTAAGAGCACACAGAGGGACAGGAGGGCAGCCAGGAGGTGACACCCAGACAGGCACATCACCTTCAGTGGGCACCATCTCCTTTTAAAACCTGGAGAAGGGAGAAAGGTTGTCACCTTCCCACCACCTTCAGAGCCCCAGACCTCACCCAGCCACCTGTTTTGGGGGGACAAGGGATGGAGGGGAGGTGCAGGGGTTCCCCAGAGACCTGGGGTGAGTTCACATCCCCACCTGGGTCCTGTCCTTGCAGGTGTCCCCATGCTGACAGTCTGCCTGTGGGTGGTCACAAGGCTGCAGTACGACAACCACGGGTAAGAGCAGCCACCTCTCATCTTTCTCCAGGCCACGTGTGCCCCACGCACATCCCAGGGGACAAACCTCTTGTGTGGGAGCTTTAGGAGGGAAGAAGTGGGACAGCATTTTATTTTAATGTCATTTCTATTTGCTGGTGGAGCCCAAAGACTCTCTTGCTATGGCCCCATTGCAAGAGGTGCTGGGCAAATGGGGCTGGGGAGGTGGTGGGGCAAGACCTGGGCTAAGAGGGTGCAAGTGGGCAGCAGAGCCATCTCTCCTCTCCCGTAGGTGCTGGGATGACTACACCAGTCTCTACTGGTGGGTGATCAAGGCTCCCATCCTCCTGGCAATATTTGTGAGTAGGTCTCCTGAGCATCCTGGACATAGAGTTGGGGGTCCCTCACAGACAGGGGGACCCAACCAGGGGTCTGTGCAGAGCTTGAGATATGGCTTCCCACGGCAGGTGAACTTCCTCATCTTCCTCAATGTTACCAGGATGTTAGCACAGAAGATCCGGTCCCCAGACATCAGCAAAAACTACAAGCAGCAGTACATGTAAGGGCAGGGGGGAGCTCCCCTCACCCCAGTTTCTGGGGAGACCCAAGGCAGAAGAATCCGAGAATGGCCTGGATTGGAAAAGCCCTTTAAGCTCATCGAGTCCAACCATGAACCCAACACTGACCAGTCCCCGACTAACCCATGTCCCTCAGCACTGTGTCTACACGACTCTTCAATCCCTCCAGGGATGGGGACTCCACCACTGCCCTGGGCAACCCCTTCCAATGCCTCAGAACCCTTTCAGCAAAGAAATTCTTCCTCACATCCCATCTCAACTGCCCTGGCCACAACTGGAGCCCA
Source organism: Antrostomus carolinensis (assembly GCF_000700745.2). Classification (NCBI taxonomy): domain Eukaryota; kingdom Metazoa; phylum Chordata; class Aves; order Caprimulgiformes; family Caprimulgidae; genus Antrostomus; species Antrostomus carolinensis. The sequence goes on from NW_010303428.1 coordinate 11,432, forward strand.
TTTCCTCTTGTCCTGTAGCTTGTTCCTTGGTCCTCAGCAGGGACTCTTCCCTGGAGGAGCACAGAGGAGGACCATCCTTGGAGCCTCCAAGATCTGCCTTTCATGGAAAATCTATTTTGGGTTAAAACTAAGCTCTTGGGAAGGGCTCATCTTGCAGGGCAGCAGGACCATTGCCTATACCCAGGCCCATGTTCATGCCACCACTCTCTGCAGGAGGCTGACAAAGTCCACGCTGCTCCTCATCCCTCTCTTCGGGGTGCACTACGTGGTGTTTGCACTCTTCCCTGAGCACATCGGTGTGGACGCCCGGCTGTACTTCGAGCTGGTCCTTGGTTCCTACCAGGTACAGACAAGGAGATGAGTAGGCAAAATCCCCATGTGCCCATCCTGTCCCATCCCAAGATCACACCGAGGAGACCCTGGGATGTGCTGCTGGGGCTTTGCACTCTTTTGAAAGAGGATTGTGTCCCAGGCACCCCTCAAACACCAGGGACAAAGCACGAGGGTTGTGGTTTGGTGAACAACCTGCTGTCCGTGGGGTGGGGTAAGAGGTGTGGGAGGATGCTGAATGCAGGCAGGAGATGAGCACAGAATGGTCCAACCCCATTTCCTCAGGTGACATTTGCTCTTTCTGTCCTTTTCAGGGGTTCCTGGTGGCTCTGCTCTACTGTTTCCTGAATGGAGAGGTGAGTGTCCACCCCCCCAACAACAACCCCCTGGGCACCACAACCACACACATGGGCACAGAGACTGCACCCCAATGAGCATTGTAGGCACACAACCATGAACACATGAGCATACAGACACACATGGGCATCCTCACCCTCTTGCACCCCAAATCCCTTGTTGAGCCCAAGGTGCATCTCCTGCCCTTCTGCCATGTGCTGGTGGGTGCCGCTGGGTACCAGCACCAGTCCATGGTGTTGGTTCAGGTCCAGGCTGAGATCAAGAGGAACTGGGGTAAGTGGCAGTCATCCATGGAGAGCAACATCTTCAACCTGGCAACCCAAGACTTCACAGCATGATGAGGACAGTGTCTGGGGGGAAATACTTCCCCCAGGACAGTGGTGGTGCAGGAATTCCACAGCTACGATCTCAGAAACACAATAAAAAGCATTTTGTTGGTTCTGGGTCTGGTGTCCTCAGAAGGTGGTGTGACCTGTTGGGAAAGGCTCTCCCTGCTCAGGTGCTGGCAGCTCTCATGGATCCCTGATGGTGTCTAATCAGCCCAAAGCTCCCTTCATGGGTTCAGTCAGTGTTTTAGGCAAAGGGAAGAGAGCTTCTCCACCTTGTCTGCCCCAGGATTGGGTCAGAAACAGAAATACCATTTCAAAAAGGACATCCAGCATTATTAAAATAATAATAATAGTAATAAAATATGCAAATGAGTGATACCCAGTGCCATTGCTCACCA
>NW_010303428.1:12874-16423 GCF_000700745.2 Antrostomus carolinensis
GGGAGCCAAAAACCCGACCCGAAACCGCAACCCCGGGAGAGCCAGAGCCCGAGCCAAAGCCAGAGAGAGCAAGAGAGGAAGAGCCCCTCATGGATCTCCTGCCCATGGGGGACAGGAGATGGAACAGCCCCTTGGCAGAGCCCAATGCCCATGGAGCTGATCCATTGCAATGTTCCTCACCCCTGAGATCTTGCACCTGCAGACGGACAAACACAAAGTCCTTCAACTTCCAGTGACAACTGAAAACATCGGGATGTTATTAAAGTTCTTCTCCTAACAAATCCCAGCTGAACCCAAACCCCAGCACTGTTCCAGCTGCTGGAAAGGAACCAGCTCTGGCCCAGCTCACACCAGGACACCCTCCATCTCCGCCCAGGGTGCCACAGTAGCCTGACACCCCCAACACCCACCCTGCCCTGGGGGTCCCTTGTTGTCCCCTGTGGGTGTCCCGGAGCAGTGGGGGTGCCTGGGGCCAGTGGGTGGCACTGCAGCCCCGCAGTGACACCACAGTCTCTGACATCAGATCCAGGGTGTCAGCCCTGGAGTGCACAGTATCCCTGCACAGACCCCCCTGGACACGGGCTCTGCCAGCGTGGAGGGACACCGACATATCCCAAGGGCTGCCAGCTGCTGGCCCTGGGTGCCAGCACCCAGTGACTCTGCCCGAGAGCACCCAGGCAGTAAGGTAAGGGGCCACCCTGCTTTGGGTGAGCATGAACCCAGCCCCACACGGGTCCCAAGGCTCCAGCAAGAGCTGGGACCCCCCAGGGTCCCCCTGGCCAGGTGAGGGTTGATCAGCCATGGGGGTGGGAACAGGGCTCAGGGCTGGGAGAGCTGTGCCTTTGCCTCTTGCTTCATTCCCTACCTCCATCCCCTGGCCCTCTGGGGCTGCCAGCCCACCCTGCCTGGGTGCTGAGGGTGCTCCAGCTCCTTCATCCCTGCTCCGGGACGTGCCCAGCTCTGCAGCTCCAGGAGTTCACCCTGGAAATGTCCCTTCTCAGAATCGTAGTGGTTGGAAAAGATCTTTAAGATCATCAAGTCCAACCATAAACCCAGCACTGCCAATTCCACCACTAACCCATGTCCCTGAGCACCTTATCTACCCGGCTTTTAAATCCCACCAGGGAAGGTGACTCCACCACCTCCCTGGGCAGCCTGTTCCAATGCTTGACAACCCTCTTGGTGAAGATATTTTTCCTGACATCCAATCTAAACCTCCCTTGGTGCAACTTGAGGCCATTTCTCTTGTCCTGTCACTTGTTACTTGGGAGAAGACCAACCTCCACCTCTCTGCACCCTCCTTTTGGGGAATTTTTCTTTCCCAGTGCCCCAGCTCACTGGTGCAGCTTGTTTCCACCCTGCCCAGCTCCTGCCTGCACAGAGATCAGACTGAGCTCAGCCCCACAGACACATCTAGCCCCACAGCAGGGAGAGGTTCAGGATGTGCCCAGCACAGGTGGTTTTGGGGGAAGCTGCCAACTAAGGCACCTCAAACACCCAAGAGTCCTCCAGGCTGTGCCAAGCATTGTCCTTATCCCACCCTCTGACCCCAAGGACATGGTTTTTGCACCCAAATGAGTGTTGTGAGTGTCCCTGGGTACCCCAAGCTCCCATTCCAGTTGGGATTTAGCTGGTATTGTAGGCAGAGCTGTGCCCTTGTGCCTGCTCTATGCCCAGATGGGCACCCCAGGGTGCTCCCAGCTTCCAGAAGGGCAGGAGCCACCTCCCAGGGTTTCCACCCTCCTGTGCCTCATCCCAGGTTTGCTCCAGGCTGTAGGCAAAGCAAAAACCAGAGCAGTGCAGCTGGCACAGGCTTTGCAGAGGTGACAAGGTTGGGTTTGGGGCAACTGGTGGGACCTGCTGAGCATCCCCTGAATTTCCTGCTGCACCAATGGACCAACTGGAAAGTCCCCACAGCCACAGAGGGAGGATGTCCCTGTCCCTGTCCCTGTCCCTGCTCTCCTCACCAGCCAAACCCACCAAACACACAAGGGATGCTCTTTGCTGTTGAGCTCCCGATGGGCTCCTGGTGTTCTCTCCCTGGTTGTACCCATCCCCTGGGAGCTAATGTGGGGGTCTTCACTCCCTCCTTCCCTTGGCTTTAGCTGCTCTGAGCTTGGTGTGGGTTCCAAGTCAAAAAAAAAAACCCCAAAACCCCCCAAAAACCCCCAAGGGATGGTTTTGAATGGAAGAAAATCAAAGTTATGCTTCCCAAAGCAGACCTGCAGCATTTCCCACACGGAGCTCATTGTCTGCACAACTTCTCCCCGGGGAGGTGAACCTCGTCTCCTTGGCTGCTGCATTTACACCCTCTTGAACAGAAAATTATTGAGTGAAAAGCAGAACTGAGCTAAAGAACTTCACTTCCCAGCTCCCTGGGTGCTCAGATCTACCATCTTGGCCCTGTTTTTATTGGTTGCATGGGATGCCAGCGAGCACAAGGAGCTCCACAGGTGAGAAGCTGGAGGCAGGGAAAGGTGACTTGCCATGGACCAGGGAGGGATGCCAGATGCTTCACCTCAAATAAAGCCCGTGCCAGTGAGGGAACGTTGCTACAGGGTATTTTGGGACCAGATGAGCATCAGAAGAGTTGCCCAGAGCCAGCTGTGTTGGAGGGAATCAGTCCCCTCTGACCAGGCTGGGTGCTGGGGTGGTTGGTCCCTTCCCAGCACAGCCCTGTGCACCCCAAAAGGGGTGATCACCTGCAAGCTGGGGACCCCTCCATGCTCTCCTCCCCACCCTGGGTGCCCTCGGTGCACCCTACACACCCATACAACTACCTGGGCATTGCAAGGAGCACCCAAAAACCCTGTCAGGAAGGACAAGGGGGAGACAACCACATGGCCAGGCTCCCTTTGCACCATCCTGTGACACCCTGGTGTGGCTCAGACCCACGGGTGTCCCCTTGGGCAGGATGTGGAGAAGGAGACACAGGGTGAGGCGTGACAGTGTGGAAGCGGGTTGACCCCACATGGCTGTTGGCCATCCCAGTGTGCAGAGAAACGGGGTGCTGGTGCAAAATTAGGCAGTGGCAGAAGGTGGGCACAGAAGGAACGGAGCAGAAATGCCAGACACCCCCCACTTGTGAGCAAGAGGAGGAGCCATGACCAGTGCTGGGTGCTGCTGCATGATGGGAATAACCCTCCTAAAGAGCCACCAGCTCAGAGACACATTGGCAGCAGGGTTGGCACTGACTCCCCCCCCCCCCCGTCACCCTCGCAGTTGTCCCGCTGCTCTTTCCAATTGCATCTCATTTCTGGGACACACAGATGGGGAGGTGCTGGCCAGGGTCCCTTCCCACCTCCCCACGTCTCATTTGATGCCAAAGACACTTCAACATCTGGGACACCCTGTTCTGTCACCACCACCACCCTGACTGACCAGTGTCCCCAGCTCAGGGTATGACCGTGGTGGCTGCGGTGCAGGGGGGGTCCCTACACTCAGGACCCCGGGAGCACTGGGCGATGTGGCCTCGGGGGTTGTAGCCGCCACCAGCCCCATGATTGGCGCAAAGGGGGACGAATGCCACAGCTGAGACGGGGCCCAGGC
>NW_010303428.1:16626-18901 GCF_000700745.2 Antrostomus carolinensis
GGGTCTACGGGGTCATGGATGTCCCTGGGTTTGTCGTTCTCGTTGTGCTCAGAGCGGTGCAAGCAATGCCAGGGGTTTTGCCATCCTAGCGCCGGAGGTGGATGGGAGCAGGACAGTCCCCGTGGGTGTTGGGGGGGTGTTTAGGGCTGTAGGCACCCACTGGACCCCCCTGCATGGAAAACAGCCTGGGATGGGGGGGTGAAAAATCCCTGTAAAAGCACAGACAGGGCATGAGGACAAGAGTGCTGGCAGCCACCAGACCCGCGGTGACCATGGACCTGTCACTGGGATGAGAGGGGACAGTGGGGGGATGTGACGGGCAACCAGTTTCTGAGCCACCTTCCCACCCGGAGGAAAGGAGCTACAGGCAGAGCTTAAAAGTCAGAAGTCGCCTTTCTCCTGGCTTCTTTCTCCTCCTGGAGATCTAAATATAAACCTCGGCTTGGCCAAGCCAAGTTTGCAGGAAAGGTCTGCGGGTTCTTTGCAGTGTCTCCTTTCGGGAAGGCGCCTGTCCCTGCAGAGTCCCTGTCCCCCTCGGGGGCGCAAGGAGGGACCCCCATGGGGACAGGAGGAGGAAGTGGGACCCCTCTGCCATGACAAAACAGCAGTGACAGGGGGGACACAGAGGTGGGAGGGTGTCATTCCCCCATCCACACGCAGGGGCTGTGGGGTGTGCACGCTTTGGGGTGCTGGAGAGGGATGGTGAGGCCAATGTGGGGTTCAGGGCTGGGATCCCCCCATGGGCAGTGGAGAAACAGGTAGTGCCAGGGTGGGATTCAGATCATTTTTGGGGTGCTGAATCCCCCCACACTGCTCTGACCTGGCCATGGGACCCTGGGTGTGATGGGTGCAAAGCTCCCATCACTCTCCACAAGCAACCAGTGCACCCCAGCGCCGTTTTGGGGTCTAACCAGTGATAATCAGCCACTGGGTCTCCTCATCCCTCACAACCACAACCAGCTCCCTCGGCCAGATCCTGCATTGCTGTTCTCTGGCTCCCTGGAGCTGGTGCTGAGTTGCAGGTTGATGTTTGGAGATGAGCACAAGCATTTCCTCCCCTGCCCACACCGCTGTGGAGAGAGCCGCCAGGGATCCGCGTGGACTTGTGGAAAGAGAAGTGAAAGATTTAACAGTGGATAGTGACAAGGGGCAACGATTCCATAAAACCTTGGGGACACTGGGACACCCCGGTACGTCCTGTTCTACAGGGGTTGAGGGCTGGAGCTGCCTCTTCAAATCCTTTCTAGGAAAATACCTGACGTTCTACCAGTTCAGGGGGAAAAGGGCATATTTACAGGAATTGGTTCAAGAGCACAAAGTCCTGCCTGGACTCAGCTGTGCCAACATTTAAAGAGCATTTTCCATTTTGTGGTGTGCCCATGAGGGTCTGGTGAACATGATGCAGGAGAAAAAGGCCCCGAGGAGCCTCTTGGGCAGCTCCATCTTCCCTAGGAGAAAAGTGCTGGATTTGAGAGTAAGAAAGCGAGCAGCAGCAGGTAATGCCGAGCCGGCCGGGGTCACTCTGATGCTCAGCAGGTTGGATGAATCAGGTCATTTCTATGGAAGGGAGGAAGGAGGAGAACCTGGTGGGTGATTTGGGGAGTTATGAAGGCAAAGATCTCAGCTATAGCTCTGGAGATGCTGGGAAGGGCGCTCAGCCTCTGTGCTTGTCTGTCTGTCCAGCTGCCTCCATCCTTGGTTATTTCTACAGCCCTTGTGAACATCTCGTCTTCGAGTCGTCCTGATCCAGGTCTGAGCAGATTTGAATGTGATCCCTCAGGAGTTGGAGGGCAGGAGATGAGGTGTGGGGCTCAGCGCCCAGTGCTGGACATGGGGAGGGCTGTGGTGGTTGCAGGTGTCCCTTGTTGGTTCTGGTTTGCCTGGGGGGGTCTCGGGGTACAGAGCCTGGGAAAATGGGAATCTCCAGCCCCAGGATGCAGCAGGGACCATGATATTGCAAATCCCAAGGGAGCATCAGGTCTGGGATCTGCTCCCAGCTCTGCTCGTTGATTATGGAACAACCTGGTCTAGTGGAAGGTGTCCCTGCTGCTGGCAGGGGGGGTGGGCCTGGATGAGCTTGAAGGGCCCTTCCAACCCAAACCAGTCTGGGATTATCCCTATGGGAGCTGATGGGACTGTGTCCCTCCCAGCATCCCTCAGAGGTGGCTGCATCACTGTCCCCATGTCCCCTGAGTCTGGAGGACCCTGTGGGGGGTAGTAGGTCATTATGGCCACACGCTGCTCTCCCTTCCCCCATGTTGTCCCCTCGCTGTCT
>NW_010303428.1:19044-20572 GCF_000700745.2 Antrostomus carolinensis
AGTGGGCAAGCGCACGGTCCCCTCTTTAACCCTTCCCCACCTGCCTGAGCCTCCACCTCAGCCAAATCCCCCCCAAAATAAACCCAAGCAGCCATCCACCCCGGTGTCCCCTTTCCAGCAATCTCCTGGGGGTCAGTAGGGACAGAGGGATGGAAGGGCAGCGGGAACAGGGTGGTCCCCACCATTACACCCCCCCCCAGCTCTGGGCAGGAGGGGGTTAGCACGTTGCTGCAGGATGTTGCAACCTCCTATTTCCATCTGTGGCCCAGGAGAGTATCTGAGGACTTCACAGCTTCCAGCCCATGAATGCCACCCCCTCCTTCAAGCAGCTGGAGGTACCTGGTGGGGCTGTGGGCAACCAGGCTGGCACTCGAGTAAATTTGGGTCGATAACAATGGGTTAATTGTACTAAATTAATTTCCATGTCACTTATGATGCCAGTTGTAGGAGTGGAGGCACCTCTGCAGGTCACATATTTGGGGGGGGTTAGTGGTTTATGATGTCCCAGGGGGAGGCTGGTGCCTCTCAGCATGTTGAGCATTCCAGGATTTGGTTCTCCAAAGGAAGCTGGTGATGACACGGGCTCGGCTGCACCTTTGCAAGGAGCTGGGGAAGAGAGCAGCACCTTGTTTGGCACAAGCAGAGCACCCGTGGTGGCTGGGGCCTCGCTGAAGGTGCTGCTGCAACATGGGATTGTGCATCACGTCCTTCTCCTCCTCCATGTAACCCCCCACCAAGCACCAGCACAGCTCTCAGCTCACGGGTGTCCTCATCCCAAAGTTCATCACAAGTCAAGGGGTGGGTTGGATGCTGCCAGGAAAGGGGCTGGTGAGCATTTGGAGACCTCTTCTTGATCTGCCCAAGAAAGGCAGAGTCCAACAGGTAGAAACCAGCAGAGCAGCATCATTTCTTCACTGAAAGGGTTGTCAAGCACAGGAACAGGCTGCCCAGGGAAGTGGTGGAGTCACCATCCCTGGAGGTGTTCAAAAAACATGTAGACATGACACTTCAGGATATGGTTTACTGGGCATGGTGGTGTTGGGTTGATGGTTGGACTTGATGATCTTAGAGGTCTTTTCCAACCTTAATGATTCTGTGATTCCCACAGCAGTGAACTCATTCAGCAAAGATCTCAACTGATGCTTCAAATCAAGTCCACACTTTTCTATTGGCCAATGCAGCTGTACCTGCACCTCTCTTGCTGCTTTAGAGTGACCTTGGCTGGGTCTGGACCAACCTAGAGGACCATGGTGGCACCTGAAGAACATGAATTTGTTTCAGCATCTCAGTCCCCCTGGTCTGGCAAAGGAACAAAATACATCGACGACTAAAAAGCCGAGGTGGTGACAGGAGTCAGCACGGGGGGACGTGCCACTAATGGGAGCCAGTGGTGCTCACTGGGCTTGGTGAGGGAGAGGCTGGTCTTTGAGCCACACAGCTCATGGGATTTCCCAGCTGAGTGCTTAAAAAATCAATAATTCAAAGGATAATGCTAGAAAATGGCATCCTGGGGTGCATTAGAAGGGGG
>NW_010303429.1:0-384 GCF_000700745.2 Antrostomus carolinensis
GCATAACTGAACAGCCCAATCCAGTATAGCAACTCCTACAGACCCATGCGAGCAGCAAATTAAAATTGGCTATTTCCACTAAAAAAAAAAAACCCAAACAAAACAAACCAGCAATTGTTTGCTTGTGGGTTCTTTTCCAGTCGGCTATCGCAAGCTCCCAGCTGCAGGACAGGACAGGAGGAACCTTAGTTACTCACTGATTCAAGTAAAATCCTCGAGTGGATGCCGTGATGCTGACGTGCCGATCCTCCACCGTGATGACGTACAAATACATGAGGTCCCCGTGCATCTTCCGGTTCCCGGGCGGAGGGTTCCAGCCACTCATCGTTAACACCTTTAGGCACTGCAAAGGCTACAGGAGAACAGAACAGAAGCAATTCCTGT
>NW_010303429.1:415-5392 GCF_000700745.2 Antrostomus carolinensis
ATGCCAGATTCCTTTTACCTGCCACCCTTGCTTGGTTCCAGAAACAGAGCTTACAAAAAAACCTGGTCTCAAGAGCACAGCTTCCTCGAGCTGTCTGCAGTCCACTGAGCTGCCTCAGTTTGCTGCCTTTCACATCGTGAGACACGGGTACAAACAGACACCCGGGGCCTCTGGGCTGCACAGGGCATGGATTTCTTGCTGTACTGGTTTTCAAATGGCAGCTTCTAAACCGGAATCCAAGTGGGAGGGTATGGGAAAGCCAAGGGTAGCCTGTAGTGATCTGCAGATCCTGTCTCCAGGACTTTGCAGAGCAATGCTGCTCTCCCTCCCCTGCCACCCCTCCCAACAAGATTGGCCATTTTACGCTCTGCAGAGGTCCTGACTCTGTGTCCAGTGTTTTGCACACAAGCTCTTGGACTTTATTCTTTTGGCTAAGCAGTGCTACTCCAGCACTTATTAAGCATCAAGTAGAGCAAATCCCAAAGTCCACTTCAGTGCAGCTTTCAATCCCCGAACACCAGTTTGCTGCAAGGAATGTGCCAATAGCTGTTTTAATGACCAGGAGAACTCTACCTTCCAGTCTCTGTTCTGGGGCTGAAGGGCACACAGGGGTCTCTCTTTGCTACCTGGCAGGATATGTTCAGGAGGGGTGCAGTCGATTTGTTCCATTTCGGTGCCTTTCTTCTTCCGTTTTCCACTGTCTAGAATAGACAGAGATAGAATGTCAGGGCTGAAAAACACAGCATTCCCTCCTCACAGAGGAACACAGAAGTGCTCTGAGTGTTTCTCTGCACTCCTGAATGATGTGGGACAAGTGATTGTTATGATGGAGTCGGGAATGAAAACACTGACCACACCAGAGAAGCCTTTTTGCCCCGTACCTCCCAGGTCTCCTTCAGTGAAGACACTCAGGAAGGACAATGAATTACAGTCCACACCATTGAAAGCATCTGATGGGTCCAGACTCTTCAGAAGGTCCCGAATGTGACGCACATGTATCCTGGCTTCTCGCACCGTGTACGGCTCTGAAGAGCAAAAAGGGAGGAAAGAAACTGGAATCACACAGTTCTTACTCCTTCAGCACTCGGGTCTCGAAAAGGAGCCCCAGGACAGGGCTGCCAGGTGGCCAAAACCACTCCCTGTGAAAACCCTCTCTCATTCCCTCCCGAAGTCTGAAGGAACTTGCCTTCCACCACTTTCAGCAGCGAGCCCTCCTGCAGTCCTTCAATAGTTTTCAGCTCAGCAAAGTTATCGAGGACATTGCCATCCAGCTGCAGAGAGAAGCAAGTCCGATGGCAGGTATCCTCGCGGTCCATCAAAACTTGGTGGATCTCTTGCACCATCTCTTGAGGAGAGACCTTAAGAAGGGAAGAACCCGGACAGTTATCTCGGTTCTTACACATGTCCTTGCCAAACTTTGTCCCTCTGCTGCTGAATCAAACACTTTTTGTAACTCTCCAGGCTTGGAAAGGCAGACTCAAGCTCTCCCTCCCAGAAGATCACTTCTGTCCCTGCTGGGAGAGCACTGTCACCTCTGACAGGGTCGGCCACCCCAGCTCCACCCCACAGGCCTTGGCACCCAGAGGTGCCACAGCCTGGTACTGCGCAAAGCACTCCACATAGGACAGAGGTGGCAGAGAGGGCAGCGAAGGAACAGAAGGTGGTGGGGGAAACCAAGGGCTCTTCCTTTATCCGTTCACACTGTGCACTCGTGGTGAGGCTTTGAGTGATGCACATGGAAAACAGACCATTTCCTCCACCTGATCTGCCACAGTACCCGCGGCGCCGTGCAGCACATCCACGCCAGTGCCACACCTCTAGGCACGCTGCCTGCGAGCACGAGCTCCCATGAGGCAAGAAACCGCCCCGGCCTGTGCACCAGGGCTGCTCTCCTACCTCCCTGCTCCGGCTCCAGCACCACTGACACTGCTCTCAAGCCAGGAGGACTCCGTGTAGTTTACATAAGCTGCTGTAAACACCATGGCCTGCTATTATTAGCCTATTAAAACTAACAGCCAAGGCGATTTAAAGGAGAAAAAAAACCTGGGCTAAGATACAGCTAGTTCCACAGGGGATGTAATATCACTGCAATCTCTGCTACTCTTGGGGAGATAAGACTTCCCACTGGGTTTAGACTCCAGATGCCTCTCCCCAAAATTAGAGACACTTCATTCAAATGGCTTCCAGTGAAGTATTAAGCTAAATCAGAGTATCAGCTAGACATGTCAATGCCCATCCTGATCTGGCAGCACATGTCACTGTCCATATGACACACGGAGAATTCTCTGTGCAGAGAGGGAGTAGCGACTGCATCGTTCCCTTGATCTTCACACTGGTTCTCGAGCTCCCTGGGCTGCGCTAGCGGCTGTCACTGTCTCAAACCCAGGTTAAGCCAAAGGAGCATCGTGCCAAAACCACTGGGCAAGCACGGGATTGTCCCTTCCTGAGCCAGAAATCATGTTTGCACATCCCTCCAGTAAAACAGCCCAGAAGCGGGAAGGCCATTTCTGCCGTGCCCAGCTCCACATTTGAGCCCCTCTGCGACGGACAAGGAGCAGCTACACCTCAGCTAATTCCCCCTCCTCTTGCTCCACACCTGGGACCTGGAGCAAAACACCCTCCCCTGGCCTAGGCAGGCCTGGGCCAGACAGCCTGCTGCTCATGCCTCCTCTTCCTTCCTTTTCCTCCAGAAGCCACTGGTCAGTCAGCCTCTCCCCTGCACCCTCCATGCTTTGCTGCCTCCTTCCCCACTTTATCTCATCAGAGGAGGGACAAGTCAGGGAGCTGTGAGCAGCCTGAAGGTACTGTCCAGGCCATGGGGGCTAACAGGGGCCTTCCAGTCCCCTGTCCCCTTCCCTGCCTGGCTAAAAGGACAGTGCTGTGTGTGCCCTGGCTCAACTGCTTCCCTCCACCTCCTCCAGTGCCACCTCCATTCCCCACCCCGGCCAGCGAAGGGAGGTACCTGCAGGGAGAAGGGCTCTATCCCTGGTGCACAGATCTTGACAGTGAATCCTGTGTCCTGTATGACAATGACCTCCTGGTCGTTCCCATCTTCTCCCGGGTCAGTCTCCTCGTGGCCGTTCTGTCTGGCCTCCTTCTCACCCTTGAGGCTCTCGTGCGGGCCGCTGCCATTCATCAGTGCCACGCCAGACGGGTGCTCTGGGTGAGAAGAGAGGGGTTTAGACACGGTCTGAGCAAATGGGTGGTCCTCTCCAAATGGCTGGAGAGCCTGGATCACACATCACAACCGTCCCCTGGCCAACCCAAGCGAACCAGGGGTTAAAAGGCAGCAAGCATTTTATTCTGCACTTGGTGTTTACTAGACATAGACGTGCCAGGCCCTTCCCCTCACACCAGCATTACGCGCTCTCGCTCCCTTGTGGGGTTTACACCTTCCACAAACCATGTGCGCAGAGGGGAGGGAAGGAGAGCAGGAAGGATGGGTCACCGTACAACATATTCAGCTTAGTCTTAAGGAGCCTCTTAATTAAAAGAAATGGGTGTGTGGTGCTTTGTGGCCCAGAGGCAGCTGTAACCTCTGCACCAACACGTTACACGGCTCCTCACATACCTCCTGGCACGCTGCTGCTCAGCCAGGAGAGAGGGAGGGGAAGAGATGGCAGCGGTATTGCGAAGCCGCGCGTCACGCGGCGGCCAGGTTACTCCACAGGCACACAAACAGCTCCCACACCCCTGCCTGCATCTGGCCACCCTCTGCATTTCCAAAATACTTCCCAGAGATCCCAGGGTGCCAGGGCGAGGCTTTGCCTAAGCAATTTTAGTCAGGAAAAAGGTGACGACATTTTAAACGCTCATCTAGACAGATGTGTCACAGGGCCGGGAGCTCCTGCAAGGGTTCCTTGTCTTTTCCTATAAGGCGGATAGTGTCAGAGAGCTGATAAGATCTAGGAAGCTGCCTACACCCACCAAACCAGGCTGGGGACCACACTAAAGAGGACCAAAGTGCTGCCAAGGTAAGCTGGAACAGTGGCAAGAGTTGCAGATGACAGCTTTAGAGAGAGGGAGAGACCCCCTTGCCCCCAGCCCGGGAGCAGGGCACCCACCCTGGGCAGGGGACACTGGAAGGGAGCGGGCGTCGCGCCTCGCAGGCTGTGTTCACAGCATGGCTGTCCTGGCCACAGCCAGCACACCTGGCTGCTGGACCCCCAAAGTCAGGGTGGGGGTTCTAGCTGGGTGCTCCCAGGCACCCTCCTGCAGGCAGAGTGGGCTGGGGCTGTCCCAGGCAGCGGGAATAGCCTTTCTGAAAGGCTGCACAGGGTCCAGCAGCTCAAAGCCAGGTTGACACCCGAGGCTGCTGAGCACCAAGCTGCAGTCCCTCAGCCAGCTCCACCTGGCAGGTCTCTTCCCTCCTCCTCAACTCCTCGGTCCCAGCCCCAGCTGTGCTCCAGGGGAGATGGCAGCTCAACCTCTGTCACTCCTGAAACGCAGACTGGCGCTGTGGCTTGAAGACCTAAAGCCACCACAGCAAGTTCTCACCCATCAGCTCCAACTGCTCCAGCAGCCCAGAAAAGTCACCCAACCTTCACCACGCAGAAGAACAGGGATGGAAACTCTACATTCCCTTGCATGGCTGTGGAGTGCAACACAAGGCTGCAGCAACACGTCCTGCCAGTGTCCCCCAAGGGTCACACTCCTGCTCCAGATTATAACAGCCAACAGCAAACCTGCCTCAGAGAGGACTGTCAAAGTCAAATTAGGACACGGTGAAAGAGCAAGAAACGCGAGGGAAATGGACCCATTCCAAGAGGCAGCAGGTAATAGAGCTACCTTAAGCAGCCTCTGCTGCCTTCAGCCATCTCAGCAGCCGCTGCTCATGGTCCCTGTCACCCTGCATATGTCCCCAACACGAGCTGTTCATTTCTTTGACAGATGAAACCCCAGGCAAAGCAGACGAGAAGCCTGGCTCTGGCTCTAGCAAGCTGCAGTCATGCTGGAAAGGAGGAAGAAAAGCTCCAC
>NW_010303429.1:5425-6578 GCF_000700745.2 Antrostomus carolinensis
AGGAATGCCCCAAGAGACGTGGTTTCAGAAAAACCACACCATGCCCAGAGGGCTGGGGAGAGCCCCTCGTCACACCCCACAGCCAGCACAGCCACGCTCCTTCTGGACTGCCTGAACACGTGGGGACAAGAAGGGAGAGCAGGAAACCTACCACAGAAGCTACACCTGGGGCTACCTGTACCAGAGACTAGACAACCCGCCAGGCTCGGCCCAGCCCCTGCCCACCCAAGCAGGGAGGATCACTGAACTGCTGCTCCTGCTGTAGCAGCCAGAAAGGGGAGGCAGAACATGGCTGTGAGGAAGGCTGTAGTGCTGGCCAAAGACCCAACAGCTCATCTTCAACTGCTGTGGCAACAGCCAAGGGTAAAACCCAGGCACAGCCATAGCGGTGCTGCTCACTGCCCCGAGACCCCCCAGTCTCCACACGTCCATGACCAAGGACCTTTTCCAACAGCACCGTGGCTGACAAGCTTGAGGTGCTGCTTACAAACACCTGACTTCTGCTGGCAGCTGAGGTGTGGACGGAGCAGCCCAAGGGATGTGACAGCTCCTGTATCTCTGCTCTCATTCTCAGCCATGTCACCTTGTCCTGATGCTCCTGCAGTCTGTCCTGGGCCATGGCAGTCATGCTAAAGGCTTGACCAAGGTTGCTTTCCAACCAACCAACTCAGCAGCAGCAGCAAGGGGGGGGGCACTGAAGCTACTTCCATGTCACAAAGGCTGGCAGGATATTTCCAGAAGGAACACTGTCACTTGAGTACATGTGATTTTGTTTGATGTCTTTATTTTTGTACACAAGATCCAGCAGAGAAGGTGCCTCCATAGTGAGCAGAAATTAACTGGCCAGTTCGGAGCTGGAAGCAGGGAGGAGGAAAGCAGTGCACAGGGACTAACCAAACCAGGAGACAGGCTTCACACGAGAGCCGAGTGACCCGGGCACATGCTGGTCTCGAGCACAGCAAATACCTTCATCTGCAAAGCAAAGCAAGACAGGGAAAGCTCAGACACAGCAAGGAGAAGTTACCAGCCAGGACCACGCTTCTGCTTTTCACTACTCGGTGGTATTAGATCCTCAGACTATTGATTGTTTCTGAAATTGGAAGACTGTTTCTTGTCTGCAGAAATACAATGTACTTGCACTGTCCATCTCTCT
>NW_010303429.1:6604-6991 GCF_000700745.2 Antrostomus carolinensis
GCACTTTGTGACAAGAGACACATAGAGGCAACACCTTCATGTCTCCTTATACCAGAAGGCCCAGCCAGCACTGTCTTAAGTTTAGAAACAAAAGTTAAGCCTGGACTGAGAAAGACCAGCTGTCCAGCAGGTGAACCCCCTGATTTAAGGCCAGTCAAGCCCTTCCAATGGGGTTTTTACAGAATGGGCATGTTTCTATGAAACCAGCCCATTTTGGTTCATGCCCAGCTGACGGCAGCGCAGATGATGCTTGCAGGATGTGCTGCCTGCTGGGTGCTGACTCACCGTGTGTGCTCTCCCCACGGGGAACTGAAGCTTCACCCACTTGCCTTAAAGTGGGTCACCGGTCCTTACCGCCCGCTGCAGACCGGCTGGGCCGCGGCCCCC
>NW_010303429.1:7073-9721 GCF_000700745.2 Antrostomus carolinensis
TGCAGAGATCCCTGTCCTGTTACTGACTCTCAGTTCAAGCCCCAAACATGCCAGTCGCTGTGTTTAGTCGCAAGCTCTCACCCGCAGGAGAACGCAGCGCGCGATGCACCCGGGACGGTTTGGTGGCTGAGTCACGGGGAAGCGGTTCCACCCGCTCCGGGGGCACCACCTGGCCGCTCCCCCTGCTCAGCACCCTGCTCAGGCTGCTGGAGACAGAGCAGGAGATCCCCCCCCGCGGGAGGGACGCAACGGTCAAGACGCGGTTTTGCAGTCTTGACTGACAACCGTGACCTCCAGACTCCCCTGTCATTCCAAGGGACGTGCCAGCGTCCCAGCAAGGACCCTCCTTCTCTCAGCCCTTGGACTGTACCCGCAGGCACGGCCGAGCCTGCTGAGCTCTGGCTTGTGCTGGCTGGCAGCCGAGCTGCAACACCATGTTCTCATTGCTGCTCGGAGCACAGCGTGAGCAAACCTCGAGCGCGCGCAGGACTACAGCGTCAGGAGAACACTGAGGAGAGGAGGAGGAGGTGGCATGGGCAGCACCTCACCGCGAGGAATCAGCTGCCTGACTGCGGCTCACACCTGGTACGGAGGGAGGATCAGTGCAAGGATTAAGTTTCATCTCTGCGCCAGGACAAGGAGTACACACGCCAAGGTGACAGCCTCTGCTTTAATCACGCTGCCTATTCACCCTGAGCCTGCAGAGGTGGTGGGCACCTCGAGAGCCCGACCGGTCAGGATGCCATTGTGAAAGAGGATGCACACCTGGCCCCGAGTATTGCTGCATACAGTGACAGACAGCAGAGATCACGGGAAGTGTTAGTTAATAACTAATTAACGTTCAAACAAATCTCCTGAACCAAAATCAGCCACTAATCCTTTTCTTAGACTATCAGGTCAAAAAGACAGTAACATTACACTGCTGTGAGCTAGCCTGGTCTGGAGGGACTGCTCTGTAGATAAGGAGTTTCCTTCCCTACATTTAGTAACAGTAGAGATTATATTAGAGGCACAAAACTGAAAATTAAAACCTTAACTTCTCTGCCACTGAGTTTAAGAGTGCATTTCCAATTATCCACTCCGGTGTCGTTCTGAGGGCCCAAATTCTGCCTTTCCCTCCTCAAAGGTATTGCAAATTCTGAGCAGTGTGAAACGGTTTCTGCACAGCCTCCTAACCAGCTGTGCCTGCAGCCTGAACACCTGCCACTGCCATGGCAAAAGCAAGGTGCTCACCACAAACCCATCAACCAGCTCGGGTCAGTCACACCACATACCCCTTCATGCCACCAGCTGCACCAAAAGACCAAAATTCAGCCACTGCACAGGGACTGAACAGAAAATACAGTGATAGAAAGGCAAGATTTGACCTTAAGACTTAAAAAAAAAAAAAAATAATAATCTGAGTTTCTTGTATCCTAGAAGTCCAGGCGAGGACAAAAGCCACTCCGAGTTACCTTTTGGTGCCACATTCCAGAGACTGGCATGGACTCCAGCCATGCTATGCCAGTTTGCAGAGAAGCAGGGGAGAAGGAAAGCAAGATGTGGCCGAGCGGCTGCTGCCCTCCCACGCTGCAGCAACTGTTTGAGGCCCTGCTGTCCCCACAGCACTGGAAAGATGCACTGGAGGAAGGAGAAGGAACACCCCGTCCCTGGGCTCAGGGCAGCTGAAGGGAGCTGAAGCTCCGGTCCCTCACCAAAACATGCTCCTGTCTGCGCTGCTGTGGCCAGGCCAGGCAGACCCACTCCCACCCTTCACAAGGACCATGTTTGCCATCACCAACAAGAGAAGGATTCGCCTTATGAACCAAGGAAAAAAAATCAGCATAATCCCGCTGTGTTTGCTTTGCTAACAAGGACAAGGCACAGACAGGTCCCTCTGTGGCACACACCCCAGGTGGGTTATCTCACCACCTTCCTCCTTTTCCTTCTGCTGTGTAGTTAAAGCATCACCTCGCCTCCCCTCTCCTTCGTCCTGCCCCACCCCACGGGCACACGCAGCCACCCACCCCTGTTACAGTCAGACAGTGTTTTAGCCAAAACCACTTGGAGTGCAACAGAGCACCGTGCTGCTGAGCACCTCGAAGTGTGACCTTCTTTTTCTTCCTCCTCTTCTTCTGCTGCTGTTTTGAGGGCAGTGCCTGTGCCCGAGAGTCAGGATCACAGCTTGACCTGTCGCCGAGGCAGGCGGCAGGGTCCGTCACCACAAAACCAGTCCCTGTGTCCCGAGCCTTGGGTGACACCTCGCCAGGGGGGAAAGGCGGCACGACTGTCCTTTGGGCCGGCGGAGGTTTCCCTGGGCTGGCTGAGGAAGGTGTCTCAGGGCTCCCCGGGGAGGGAGCGGTACCTCTGCGCTTTGCCACGCCGCCCGGACCTGCTAAGGCTGCACCTAAATGCAAGGCTGCTCGTCCCTCGCCGCGGCCCCGGCCGGCGGGACGTGCTCCAGGGGCTGCATCCCCCCCATCAGCTGCTGCCACGTGCTCTTCCCGGCGGCAGGATCTAGGGGAGAAGCCGCTGTCCTCAAGTTTCACGCAGCTCTGGCAGGCCTCAAGTGACTGAGCATGATCGAGCGGCCCTTCCCCAAGGTCGGCTGGAAGGACAGCCACCGCACGGGATGCCTCTGCCTGCCGGAGCGGGCCGGCAGCGCCAAC
>NW_010303429.1:9813-10174 GCF_000700745.2 Antrostomus carolinensis
TTCCGATTCCCTCCTCGTGGGGAATGTTGTCTGGGTACGCCCGAGCACCCGGGGCAGCCTCTGGCACCTCTGGGCAGACAGCGCAGCTCGTGGGAGGCTTCGGCAAGAGGGGTGACCTCTCGTCAGGAGAGTTAGAGCTGCGTGTCTGGAAGATGAGATCGGTGACATGCCTGCAGCAGTTTGCAAAAAGGCCGTTCCCCATGATCACAGGCAGCCTGGCTCATACAGCACCGGATTAGAAAAGTCAGTTTTGTTTGCAAATCTCTTGTTTGCACACATATATTGAAGTCCCCACAAGGCAAACTCGCACGCAGCGGCCCTCGCCCTCCGCAGCCCGGACCTGCTCGCCTTCTCATGCGGT
>NW_010303430.1:0-5828 GCF_000700745.2 Antrostomus carolinensis
TGGGTTTTGCCGTTCCCCCCAGACCCCTCGTTAAGGCTCTTTTCCCCCCCGTGCCCCGGCCGCCGGGCTGAGCGCGCTGCCCCTCGCTTTGCAGGGTAAAGGACACAGCAAGCAGATCCTGGTGCTGGGCCTGGATGGGGCTGGGAAGACCAGCGTTCTCTACTCCCTGGCAACTAACCACGTCAAGCGTAGCGTGGCTCCCACCCAGGGCTTCAATGCCATCTGCGTCAACACCGAGGAGACCCAGATGGAGTTCCTGGAGAGTGAGTGAACCTGTTTTTGTACAAAGCATAAGAAGTTCCTATTCTGTGCCCTAGGGATCAGGCCCATATTTTAAAACTTCCACATTCCTTCATCCCTGCTCATGAAGTTGTGATTATTTTCTCCGTGGGGATTCTGCTTTCCCACCCCATTTCTTGAACAAGATGATACACTGGCTATAGAAGGGATCTGTGTTCATTCAGCCCTGTCCTCTAGGGAGTTCTGCTCCCGGAGAGAGAAGTGTAACAAGCTTGATTGCATGAAACCAGCCCAAAGCAGAAGTGTCCCCAGTAAGGCCTCTGTTGTGGTCCATAGCTGTTGTGTGTTGTACAGCTTCTCCCTGCTGCTTGTGCCTGGCCAAGGGCAAGCGCAGAAGAGCAGTGAATCATAAGGTGAAAGAAAAGAGGAGGAAGAGAAGAGCTTTGTATACTTTATGTTCAAAAGCCTCATAAGTGGTGTTTTCTAGTCTTCAGTGTCTTGAATGTCTGTAGGTTTTCACTAAACTTTCAGGGTTGTCCTTAGCACTGGTCTTCGGGTGTTGTCTGTGCCCATAGAGAGCATCTCCTGTGTTGCTTTTGGGGTGTCACAGCTGTTTGAGGTGCAGCTAGCTGATGGAGAAGGTTGAGACCCTGGAGTCAGGTCAGTCCCTGGTGCAGAGAGGCGACATCCTAGCCTCATCATCCTTCCATGGAGGCAGAAGCTGCCCTTTGCTTCCTGCTGTTTCTGCACTGTGCTGTACCAGTGCTCGACTGCCTCAGTTGGCAGCTAGCCCACAGACACCTCTGTACCTACATCAGCAGGCCTAAGGGAGTTGTGCTTTTCCCAGGTAAGTCTTTGGGATGTGAGGATGGGGCTGCTAAGGCAGAGTTTCACTCTCGGTCCTACTACCATAGGAGTCTCTGCAGTGTCTTAGGGAAATCATCTCTCCAGAGATGCTTGTAGTCTGTGCCCCTCTCCTGGTAGGTGTGAGACACCTGTGTCTCCTACTGGGAGGTGCTTTGCGTAGCTGAGCCCAGAGAAACCCACAGCATCTCTCCTCGTGCCCGAGGATGACCTGGGCCCAGCGCTGCACACCCCATGGCAGAACCTGTTGTTTCTGAGTCGTCCTTCCCTCTCTGGTCCAGGTTGGTAGTGACTGAAATGTGATGGCTGCGATCTGCCCCATGGGAAATGAAATGTCTCAGGCCAGTTTCAGCCAGGTAAATCCATGCATGGCTCTCTAATCTGGTTACTTACCCAGTCTGTACCATTGCCTAGTCCAGGGGTTAGCAGCCTATGCTGTGATCACGTGGCACAAGATGAGCAGCAGACAGAAGAGTTTTTATTTTGCTGGCTCAGACAGATAGATGTTCTGTCCTTTTCATTGTACCATCGTATAGGTAAGTGGGTGGTATCTTGCCTGTGCAAAGGATGGGAGCTCCTGGCTGGCTTCTGCTGAGTTCCTTCTGGTTTGAGAAAAAAAAAAAAAAAAAAATGTTCTCTGTGAGGTTGCTGACCCCTGGGTTATGCTGTGCATGAACCCCCTTAACGGAGGGAATGGTGGTGAGCCCCCACAGTGTCACAGTACAGTCAGAGGCATCTGTCCCAAGCATGATGTGACAAGTCACAGCCCTTTGGCTCCTTTCCACAGTGGCAGAGTTGCAGTTCTGCCTGCGGATACGCTGGGGCTCTTGGAGAAGAGGTAGGCTTGCCCTAGTGGGAAGTGTTGCTTCCCTTTCTACATTCTTGAAACTACTGAATCATTTTGACGTAAGTGAAAGCAAAATTGCTTTGAAACAGAACAAAGTCATTGAGGGCAGTAGAAGATGGCTGACTAGCAAGAGCAAGTCAGTTTTGAAAAGATCTGCTGTATAAGGCAGGAGACAATTACAGGGAACCCCAAAGATATTGCTTTGAAAACTTGCTACATTTGAGGGACTCGCCCATGTCATTGGAGCACCTCCGTACTCTTCAGTGAGTGGTTCTGCAGTGTACCTAGGAGAAGACCTGGAGAACTGAAAACACATCTGAAGTACTTCATATACTGTTGCTACTCCTGCTCCTGTCAGACTCTGCAAACTACCAAACTCTTTTTGTCTCCAGATGGGAACAACAGTCTCGGGCAACTTGCTGCATGTGGTTTCACTACAGAAGTGTTTTAAGACCTGGTTTTGAAGGTGGACAGCTTTCCTCTGTATCCAGCAGAGAAGGGGCCAGGGGTCTCCTGTGCAGTGATTCTTCCCGTCAGCTAAGGATTGCCAAAAGAGTCTGCTGGGACTTGATTATTCTCTCTTCCTAAGCGCCTCTGGTTATTGGCAGTATGGAAGCTGTGGGAGTTTTGAACTGGTCCCTAGTGGCACACAAATATGATGAGAGCCCTCCCCACCTCAGAGTTAAATTTCTTCTTTGGAAACTGTAGGCCTGCTTTGTCTTAAGATGAGATGGGCATGTGGAGATAGGTTATATGGGGACATTCTCACGTTATGCTTGTGGATACTGAACTTCTTTCAGCTCTCTCTACTAGCTTGAGAGCAAGAACCAACAAGGCAAAAAGCAACCATACAGAAACTGAACCCAGAATCCTCTCAAAAGAAAAGCTTATAATGGAAAGCGTTGTGCATACACATGTGCCTGCACAGGACTAGACTGGGGAAATAAAGGTATTTCCAGTGTCACATGGAGTAGCTGAAACACTTAAGAGGTTTTGTTAACCCAAATACCTTGGGTTTTCAGCCCAGGGCCTGCTGTCTGCACCTCTGGGAGCAGTGCTGCTTGGGTTACTTGGTGAATCTTGTGCTGCTGTCTTCTCTTCCAGTCGGGGGCAGTGAATCTCTGCGTTCATACTGGAAGATGTACCTACCCAAAGTGCTGTTGCTAATCTATGTCGTGGACTCGGCTGATCATGCTCGATTGCCTGTGGCAAAACAGCTGCTTCATCAGCTGGTCCAGAACAACTCCACCCTGCCGCTGGTGGTTCTGGCCAACAAGCAGGTAAGAGTCCCCTGCTGCTAGCTGAGCTTGGGCTGGCAGCAGCTCTGAAAACAGCAACAAAGCCTTTCAAAGGAGGCGTCATGCCTTTAAGGAGGCCACATGGCTGGGAGCTGGGGGTCTTTTTGGGACACCTGTTGACCGCAAAATAAAACAGTCTGCCAGATGTGGGTCCTGTGGTGGGAGATGGTGCAGAGCTGTGGGTGGAAGTAATAGTGAGAACTGCTGTAGAGTAGCAAGGTTTGAGAGCTACACGGGAGCCCACAGTTAGACCTGGAGTTAGGTTTCTGTTCTGAATGTCTGTCTGGAAGTACCATGGTAGCTGCAAGGTGAAGCACCGTTGTTTGCCTTTAGGTTGGTTGGTTGCTCCTAAGGCTGCAGCTGAAGCATGGGAAGAGCAGCTTTCCTCACAAGGCAGTGCTTTCTCCTGAGGTCTTCGTGAAAATGCCAATGGCTGGTGCTGTCCCTGGAATAGAATTGTGCCTGTGGTGTGGTCAGATAACAGAACAGCCCAGGGTTTTTAAGCCTAGATTTTGTTTTATGAGGGCTGTGTGCTCGGTTTGCTCTACATTGTTAGTTCCTAAATTTCTAGTAACATTTTACCAGTCCTTTGTGTAACTCTTGAATGCAAGTGCAGGCTTTCGCTTCATCAAACACAAATGCTGCTACTGATTCTCTGGGTCCTGGAGTCAGAAATGCTGATGGCTGAGAAGGTATGCAGGGGGTGACTGTTGTACGTTTGCCCTGTTTTTGTAACTCTCTGCTGGCCTCCTGGGGTCTTGGCCTAGCACAACTTTTGTCTGCCTCATACAGGTAGTCTTACAGTATCATCAGGAACACTGAAATTACTGGAAACAGAACTGTACCCTTATTTCTTTGGGAAGAAATTAGGTTGAGGATAAACATTTTTTTTTTCCCCCAAAGCATTTTAGGGCATGGGAACTTGATCTCATAGAAGGTACACAAGAACGGTGCCTCCAGAGCCTTTGAGACCCTTCCCCTCTCTGGACAAAGGCAGCGGCTCAGAGCAGGAAAAAAACCTCGTGCAACTAACAGGCTTGTCTTGTTTTCGTGTATAGGACCTCGAAGGTGCATATTGCATCACCGATATCCACGATGCTCTGGCACTGTCTGATATTGGGGACGAGAGGAAGATGTTCTTGATCGGTACCCACGTGGCAGAGGATGGCTCCGAGATCTCCTCCAGCATGAAGGATGCCAAGGAGCTGATAGTGCAGCTGGTTCTGGAAGCACAGTGACAGCTCTTTTCCCACAACGTGGTATTTGCAGCTGAGGGAGATGAGGTGGTAGTATATGGTCAGTTTGCCATGTGGCAACTGGAATGTACCAGTATCTTTTCCTTGTGGGTGTGGAATTCCTCTGAAAATGTTGTCTAGTTGGTAAGAAAATCTAATTTATAGTGGTTTGAAAGTATATTTGAAAAGTAGACTACTTTTTAGCATATTTGTAGAGGAAAATTAACCTCAGGCAGCAGGGATATGTAGCTTAGATAGGCTGAGATGGCTTCTTGCTAGGTGGGAATCAGGCTTTGACTTCAGTGGAACAAAGTTGTGTCCAGTCAGTTTAACCTGGCTTGATGTCTCAGGCTTAAATTGAAATATGTTTACTTGACAGGTTTTACAGAACCCTGTTAACAGTGTTGTTCTGTTAAAAATGAGACCTCACTTCTTCAGAGTGTCAGAAATTTGGAGTGCTGCAACTTGTATTTTTGACAGCAATGATTTTTGTTGCTGTATTGGAGCTGGCTTTTAAGGGAGTGGCAAATTAGTAGTATCTGGAAATTACACAGAATCACAGCATGTCAGGGATTGGAAGGGACCTCGAAAGATCATCTAGTCCAATCCCTCTGCTGGAGCAGGAACCTAAATGAGATCACACAGGAGGGTGTCCAGGCGGGTCTTGAATGTCTCCAGAGAAGGAGACTCCACAACCTCCCTGGGCAGCCTGTTCCAGGGCTCTGTCACCCTCACTGTAAAGAAGTTTCTTCTCAAGTTTAATTGGAACCTCCTGTGTTCCAGCTCACACCCATTGCTCCTTGTCCTACCATTGGGCATCACTGAGAAGAGCCTGGCTCCATCCTCCTGACATTCGCCCTTAACATATTTATAAACATTAATAAGGTCAATTATTAAATTATTAAATTGAGTTGGTTACTGCTTCTTTAGTGGGTAGGAATAAGAAAATGAAAGCAGTATGACATTAAGTGTTTCTTTGCCTACAGGGAAAAAACCAAACCAGTGTAATTTAAGGTTGTGACTGAAGTATTTAAGTTAAACTGGCACCAAAGGTGGGAGACTCCTCCATCAGGCTGAGCGGCTCATTTCCGTTGAGTCCAGGCTGTCCTCAGGCAAGCGTGTGAAAACCCTGTTGTTTTTTGGAAGTGGTTTCTGTGGGTGCAGCAGGTGAGGAAGGTGAGGAGGGTGAGGAAGGCTCCCTGCCCGCCTACCCACGGCCCGGGAACGGGATGCAGGAGCAGCGCTGCACGGGATCTGTTCTGCGACCGCGTTTCTTGTAGGAGGCTGTTACGGTTCTGTCCGTCGGCACGGAAGCATAAAGCGGGCACTTTTACCCAAACCGCT
>NW_010303431.1:0-1784 GCF_000700745.2 Antrostomus carolinensis
ACGGCCCCGCCCCCCCGCCCCCTCCGAGGGACGAGCCGGACGGTGCTTTTACAGAGACTGGCAGGAGCGAAACGCCTTTTTTTGGTTGTTTTTTCCTTTTTATTTCCTGAAAAAAAGAGACAAGAGGAAAGGGGGGAGGGGGGGGAACCACACACACACCTCTGGGCTCTTTGTTATCGCCCACTTTATTCGACTAAAGAGGAGGGGGAGCGATGCGTTGTGCTGAGCGAGCACTGGATGTCTTGAGCGTTCACACGACAGAGCGATCAGAACTGCTTGGAAAACAAAATAAAAGAGAGAGAGAAAAAAAAAAAAATCCACCCAAGCCTTTACAAGGTTCACGTTTGGGGGGAAAAAAACCCCCTGTCCCGGTTTCTTCTGCGGTGAGAGGAGGCGACGATGATGGGAGGAGGAGGAGGATGGAGCTGGACTGAGATCCTAGTTAAGCGGAGAAGAGCCAGACTTAGACTTGAGAGCTGTCTTGGAAATACGGTGGGAGGAAGACAATAATAAACTGAAACGGATTTGCACGTACGGATGAGGTGGCGGCAGCGCTTTTCTCTGTCACCTTATGTCATATGTAGAGAGAAAAATAAGGCTGAAACTTCAAGAACACTGAAAACTTCTTTTTTTTTTTTGCAACGGAGGCCGAACGGGAAGAGTTTGTGTCATCATGTGGTACAGGGGAAATGAAGGGCGATGGCTTTTGCAAAAAAAAAAAAAGAGAAAAAGAAAAAAGAAAATACAAAAAAAAGTAGTTTTTTTTTTTCTTCTTACTCAGAATCGTGATGGTGTTGGATTATTTCACTGGTGGGGTTTAATATAGCATGTTATCCTGTCTTATCTTTTTAAGATTTCTGTAAGACTGTTGAACAGTTTAAAAAAAAAAAAAAAAAAAAGCAAAAATAGTGTTAGGATAATCTAAAAGCAGAGAGATGGCGCTATGTTTGATTCCTACAAAAATATCACCAGCTTTTTTCATTCTGAACTCTTTAAAGGATTCAAACGCAACTCAAATCTGTGCTGGACTTTTTTTTTTTAAAAAAAAAAAAAAAAAAGAAAATTCAGGACCAAATTTTTTTTCTCAGAGTATGTATGTGTTTGTTCCTTAGAGCTGTAAATGAAAAGACTGTTTTTTCTCACCGATGCTCCATCCTCGTGTTGGGTTGGTTTTTTTTTTCCTTGTAAATGTAATCGGATGCCATTTTATAAGTGGACGTATTTATACTGGCCAAACATTTTTGACTTGTATTTCTTTGTCTGTTTGGTTTTTTGTTTTTTTTTTGGTAGTTCTCGTTTTTACCCGCACCATTTTTATGTCTCCTTCACTGAAGGGCTAGAGTTTTAACTTTTAATTTTTTTTTTATATTTAAATGTAGACTTTTTGTCCATTTTTGACTGCAATTGAAAAAAAAACAAAAAACAAAAACAAAACAAAAAAAAAAAAGAGAAGAGAGATGAAAACGTTTGATTATTTTCTCAGTGTATTTTTGTAAAAAATATATAAAGGGGGTGTAAATCGGTGTAAATCGCTGTTTGGATTTCCTGATTTGAACACCAGGGCCGCTGGTTAGTATCTCCCACGCGTGTGCGCGCTCCCGTGTGCGCGCTCCCGCACTCTCACACACCCACCACAAGCCCCGATGTTGTCCATGTTTACACTCCAATCTGCAGGCATCTTAAAGGGACAGTGTCCCCCGCCGTCAGTCATCCCCGGGAGGTGGAGGGGGGGGAGGAAAGAGGAGGAGAACCAGAGGCGGGTGTACCCCCTGTGCTATCATTTT
>NW_010303431.1:1856-2779 GCF_000700745.2 Antrostomus carolinensis
CCCGAAATGAAGTCAAGCGACTGGTGCATCGACACCCAGAAGGGATCCTGTACCTTTAACATGTAAAAACACAAAACTTTTTGCACTTTTTTTAGAAGCAAAAAAATAAAATAAAAATAAACTAAACTAAACCCCGTGCCGTTTAAACCACTGGATCTAGCGAAATGCCGGTTTGAGTTCGCGACACTATGTACTGCCTTTTTCATTCTTGTAATTTTGACTATTTAATCCTTTCTACTTGTCGCTAAATATAATTGTTTTTAGTCTCTTATGGCATGATGATAGCATATGTATTCAGGTTTCTAGCTGTTGTGTTTTAAGATGAAGAAAGTGAAAACATCTTTGTACATTTAAGTCTGTATTATAATAAGCAGAGGAAAAAAAAAAAACAAAAAAAAAAGAAGATTGTGTGTTTATGTATGTTAATATAACATGACAGGCACTAGGACGTCTGCCTAATGAGGTGGTTCCGTTAAGGGTTTAACTTTTTTTTGTTCATTTGTTGGGTTTTTTTGGTTTGTTGGTTTTTTTGTTTTTTTTTTTTGATCATCCATCCTGTGCAATATGCTGTGTATTTTTTTTTTATTTTATTTTATTTTATTTTTTGGTCTAACGATCTACCCACAAGGCAATGTTGGGAAAGAAGAGAGAGAGAGGAAAAAAAAAATCATGCCAGCTAACCATGTCAAGTTCACTGCCTGTCAGATTGTTGATATACCTTCTGTAAATAACCTTTTTTTTGTTGTTTTTTTTGGGGGGTTTTTTTTGTTGTTGTTTTCTTCGGGAAGGAAATAAAATCAGCTGGAACTGAACCCTAACACTGGGCTGCTCTTGTCATCATTGCTCCTGCCCCTCCTCCCCATCCCCTCCCCTGCAGCCCTGAACTGGGCGGGACCAGGGGAGGGGCAACCGTGACACCGACC
>NW_010303432.1:0-2303 GCF_000700745.2 Antrostomus carolinensis
CACCAGTCCCTTTGATGGTGCATCTCACAGGACTGCCAGGGACCAGTCTGAGAACGCTGAGTTCAAGCCTGCCTTGACACAGGTTCCAGATTCCCAAGAGGCAAATAAAGGTGCATCCACACCAAGCAGTCAGATATGTGAAAGACACTTATTTACTGAGCCAGGCTGTGTGCACTGGAACAAGGAACAAGGTTGTGTGTATTGTAACATTGAAGTGAGCGAGGAAAGGTGGAAGAACGGAAAAGAGGGAAGCTGGGAAGAGAGGAGAGAGAAGAAAGCCTCACCACCCTGGGTTCCAGGGCAATGAAGATTCTTCTTGTATTCTTTCCTGCTGGCGATGGAGTTGTTTCCTTTTCTTCTGCGCTGTGGATCCGGGATAGTGGGGGTGCCCCACTGATGGCCAAGGCTCTTGCCTTGTATTTGCTCCAGTTCTTAAGGGCCTTCCCAGGGCGCGGAGGTGATTAGCATAAGCATGCAGGCCTCATCAGTCTTTCCCAACAGTTCTGGAAATGGGCCTGGTCCACAAGGTTCTGGAAATAGGCTCGGGGGTCCCTGGGGATTGACAGACCCCATAGAAGTTCTCATTTGTCGTTTGTTAGATGCACAATCATCTCCTTCAGGCCATCACCACCAGCAGTCATCATCAGAAGTTCTGATGGGGGATTAAACTAGTTAGTTATCTGTGGCCTTATTTGCACACTGGGCATGTTCTTACAATACAATATGTTAAAGTTCCAGATGTCTCGTCGTGTCCTGACGGGTTTATGCCTTCAGGCAGCAAAGGACTGCCATCCCGTCCTTGGGGGAAGGCCTCCAATATTAATCGTCTCTTGCTGCGCAGACGCCCCGCCCATATCGTAGTCCTGGCTCGGGCTGATTCCTCATGTGGCTGTGCTGGCGTTTGCTCATGAGCAGCCGTTCTTTCTGCTGTAACTCTTCTTGTTCTTTTCCTAGGAGTAGCAAGGGTCTCCTCTTTCGCACCTGAATCTCTGTCCTCCTGTGTAGAGAGAGATGCTGTGTCTGCCAAGAGGTTTTACTTAAGACCAATCTACGTGTGGTACATCTACCTTTCAGCTTGTATTTCACTCTAACTATTATTAATTCCTGTGACTATCTATCACAGGAATATAGGTATATGTCTCTCTACATTCCTCTAAATCCTATAGGAAATGGACACTATACTCTCTGTGGTACTTGGAGGACAGCCGTAAAGAATCCAAGTAACTCATCAGCCCCAGTATGAGTAAGAACAACGGGGAAAAACCCGGAACAGCTGGAGAACCTCATACTTCTAATTTTCCATCTATGTGAACAACCTTTTAAGGTTAGCATTTTACAATGTTTAGATGCTAAAAACAAATGTTTTTACCAGAAAAAAAGAAAAGTTTTAGGTAGCTGGAAATATCTTGACACTGAAATTAACTCATTACGAGGAATCCTATTTATGACAATAAGGATCAACTAGTAAAGGCTGCACTCCTCAACTTTTCTTATTGTCTTGAACATTAAAACTATTTATTTTTGCAGTTTCACAAGCGTCAGCCTAAGCAAGGCATGACACAATAAATTCCCCTTTTAGCACTGTCTTAGCTTTTAAAGCCAAAAGTAAAAATTAATACAGCTCTCTTCATCCAGAGTCTGTTGTTACCATGATGTAAGTAAACCCAGCCCTGCCAAAAGGGGCTGACAGGAAATGCAGCTCATCACTTTTGTTGCTTTCAAAGGTGTTTAATTCACAAAGCTTCACAAACCCAAACAACTGGCACAATCTGTACTCCTCACCTTCCGGCCATACCCCATTTGAAAAGGTGTAGCAGGAAGCTGAACGAGCAGTGAGGAACAATCACAGCTCCGATCAACACGAGTGAAATCCGCCACGGTCACTGACGTTTGTTAGGAATACGTTCCTGCAGGCGCGTGGCTTCACACAAGGCCAGTTCTCAACTCAAAGGCAAACTTGGGAAAAATCTACATCAAATCACAGACTATAAAGCCTTGAACTGTAAAAATCACTAACTACAGCCCAGCTTACCCCAACAGTCCCTTCTGCATTCGAGTTCTCTTCCATGAAAGGTGTTCCAGGTTCCTTTGCTTGTAGAGGAGGAGTAACTGATCGTTGCTCGTAGAGGAGGAGTAACTGATCGTCCTGGAGATGCAGAAGGAGTTGCAAGGGGTGTGGTGTCAAGGCTGGATCTGAGAATAGACTGAGGAGTAAACCCAGGAAATCCAGAAGCAGATGTGGCCAATACTTTAGCTTTCTACAAAAAGAAAGGGGATTAAAAGGAGGAGAATGAAACTAGCTT
>NW_010303433.1:0-9397 GCF_000700745.2 Antrostomus carolinensis
TGGTCCTACTGTGGGTCAAACCACCACACTGTTACAGCCATCTTAGCATTGTCTTCTTCTGACAAATCCTCATTTACACCCTTTATTTCTGTAGCTGTAAATTATTTTACTGACTGTTGTGGTTTTAACCCAGCTGGCAGCCAAACACCATTCCCCACCCAGGGGAAGGACGAGAGAATCAGGGTAAAAGTGAGAAAACTCATGGTTTGAAATAAAAACAACTTAATAATTGAAAAAGATAAAATTAAAATAATAATGACGGTAATAGTGATATTAATAATAGAATATACAAATGAGTGACGCACAGTGCAGTTGCTCACCACCCACTGACCAATGTCCAGCCTGTTCCTGGATAGTGATCCTGGTGGAGAGAAAAACTTGAAACCCCAATCCCAGGACAGAGAGCAAGCTTTCCGGCCAAGCCTCATTTAAGTACTGGACAAGACATTATATGATATGGAACACCCCATTGGCCAATTGTTGCTCTTGCTATATTCCTACCCAGCTTGCACAAGTCCTTCTTGCACACCTGTAGACTAGCAAAACATGAGAAGTCAAAAAGCTCTTGATTTCTTAGCAACAGCTAAAAACATCAGTATATTATCAACATTCTCATACCAAATCCCATACTGAATCCAAACCCCAGCACTATTTTAGCTACTGAGAAGAAAGTTAGCTCTGTCCCAGTCAAAACCGTGACAATGGCACTGAGCTCAACAGAGAAGTAGATTGGTCCAAGAAGTAAGTATACGTTGTGGTATGCATAATGGTAACGACAGTTACCAAGCTGCATGAATCCAACTGCTCATGACATGAAAAGTTACCAGACTTTAAATTTACACATATTTTATTTGTTTTAAATTTTTGGAAACAATAACTGTCCAATGGAAGCACTTGTGAACACTTGAAGCCTATTAACGTGTGATAAGAATATCCTGCTGTCAGCTGCAGAGTGCAGTAACTGTTTCAAATGTTTTCCAATAATACAACTCAAATTATATGGGTGTTGCATTCTGGTTTTGTGTTTCTTTGCAGTACATACAATTGAAAATAGCAAAATTGACATTCAATACACTCACTTCCATATTTGTTTAGCAAGTAAAGCTTAAAGTATTTGCCTTTGCAACTACTCTTCAGATGCAATTCAGAGAATATTAAGAATAAATTAAACAGCATGAAACTGAAGATCTTTGACTTTGGCTTCCAGCAAAGTCAGCCTTTAAAGGCAAAATCTGTTTTCTGAATCTTTCTATGAAGTGTGTAGCTGGGCAGTTCAGTAAGAGCAAGAGGGAGTGAGGAGCAGGGCCTTATCAGGCATGTACTTTAATCGGTTTGGCATTTCATTCTGCAAGACTGTATATACAGAAAGTGGATTGGTGTTTAAGCTCCCTATGGATCACAAAACATTGCTCTTTCTGCTTTTTTCAAGGACTTCAATAAGGAAAAACTGCCCATCATTCTTTAGAATGATTCCTTGGAAAACAGTGTTTGCAGAATGTGGAAGGTTGACATTTTAATTTAAGGAAATGCTTCAGTTCCAATTATCTATCTAATCAATTTACTCTGCTGTCATTAACGTTGCGGTGTGTGGCAGGGAGGAGGGAATCTTCAGTTTCTTTTTGAAGTCACAGTCTTGTATCTAAAAATTTTCCCATTCTGAAGAAGCATTCCAACATGAGTGCTGTGGAAGTTGTTGTGAAGTGGGGCAGCACCGTGTGGGTTGTGTCCCAGGAGTACTTTGGTACTCGTAGGTGGTGTGAACCCATCCAGGAGAGCACGCTATATCCCCAGGCTTCCTGCAGAGAAGGGATTTTTTTCCCTTGCTTGTTATGAGACAGTCCTTTAGTTTGTAACGTCGTAACAGGACCAGGTTAGCTCAACTTTTGAGACCTGAACGATCTCAGCTGAAAAAGCATCTGGGCTTTCTGGTTAGTACTTTGAAAGTCCAACCATGAATTTCTGTATTATAATTAATATTAAATTATAACTTCTGAATTAAAGGAGGCTGCAGCACAACATGCTATTGGTGTTAATGCTTTAACAAGTGCTTCAGAACTTCAGGCTGCTTGGTGCATACTTGATAGTACCAAGAAATAAATTCTGTTTCTAGGGACCTAGAACTGACATATAAATTGCAACAGCAATTAGATTGGTTTAGTTCATGGCTTTGGCAGTGTTGGTCCAGGCTTCAGGCAACATCACGGGGATGCAGAAATGTGGTTTAGAGCAACACTGTTCTAAATGACAGGTTTACTTCTGTTGTCCTGCGCCAAACATGGGCTGTGTACCTGAGCCTTGAATGCTTTATGAGAAACCAAGAAAAGCATTTTGAGGGCTGGTGGCTGTTCTCACTTACTGAGTTTACTCCTTCCGGCCAGGGTTTTTGGAAGTGCTCCAGTTAGTCCAAGAAAAATGTGAGGAGCCAGTTTAATGAGTTATAGACACTGTCTACACTACAGACACGTTACATAGGATCTGCTGCAAAGTAGCTGCCTGTAATCTGGAGCTGTGATGGATCAGCTCTTCCTGCAAACTGTTCCATGTACTTGTACTTTGAAATTATATAGAGAGAATGAGCAGTGGTATTGCAGAATTTTTGGAGGTATTTTCTCAAGAAAGTGGGCTTATTTATGGTTGTAAAAATTATTCTGTAAAGATGCTTGGGGCTGGTTTAGCATTATGGTGTATTTCATCTATGACGCTAGAGCGAGTAGAAATGCTTTCTGAAACCCTAATCTCTTCACTCTACCATTTAGCCATATTGGGGAAACGTAGGCATATGCTATACACTTCTTGGACTTTCAAGTTGAGAGCATGGAATTGTTACCAAGAAAAAAGTGGCCTGATATGCGACTTTGTCTGACTTGTGGTATCCTATAATGCCATCCTGAATTTGTGTGGCACTGATTTTCTTCTGGCACTTTAAACTTTTATAACTCATCGAACCTGTGTCAGATATATAAGGATCTTTCATTTAAAGTAATCTGATGAGTCCTTCTTTAAAGGGAACAAGAAGCTTGAAATTATATCTATACCCAAAATGCAGATGGATGTCTCTGTATCATTGAAATGGGAGAAAAAAACCTTCAAATACCTCCAACAGCAGCATTTGAGATGCTTGGAAGATTAGAGAAAGAGCTTTTCAGTCAGATTTGACTAAATGATCTGTGAAAATGCAAGCAGGGCAGCTATTTTAGATGTTTTTCTGAGCTCAGAAAGCAAGACTTGGCTCATGTCAAGTGGATTGCACCAAATATACTAAATTTCATTGCAGATTTTCTCTCTTATCTGAAATAACCTTCTAAGCCCATATTTTTTTCTGTTTCCTCAAATCAGAAAGGAGAACAAAATGCTTCTGAAAGCATACTGTGTAATCATAAAAGCAGCGGTGGAAGAGCTGTTCTTTGTGTTACTGCTTGTTTTCTGTGCATGAATGACTTATAAAAAAACTAAGAATAAACAAAAAGTTTATACGAAGAGGAAGATGATTGAAAACTGGAATCTGGTATTGCTTTTGCAAATAGTAAATTGTATATATATACGTGTTAATTAGTATATTAGGAGAGTTTCAAGAAGTTTTTTAAGACTATGTGGATAAGGTAAACATGGAAGAAAAATCTTGGAAGCAGAATTATTATGTCATCTCCCCTCAGTTCTATCATTACAAAAGCAAAATCTTTTAATGCTATAGTTTTTTTGCTTCAGAATTTTCATTTGCCTGACTGACTCATGGGTTATACTTCTCTATCAGTACATCTGATAGATTTAGGATATTTATCCTAAAAATATAATATTAGTAAGTGGTTGAAAAGAGCATCCATTTCAAAAATGTACTATTGATATATTTTTTTAAAAAAAAGAACAAAGCTGGAGGAATACATAGAATGCAGGGAAATACCTGAAAAATAATGGGTAAAAAAGGATACCCTTTGGTATATGTAAAAGAAATGGCAGTAAAATGTAGATTTTCTTAATGAAAGACAGGCTTTATCTAGTTAACTAGTTTAATATATAATTCAAGAATCTAGTTCACAGTTGGATTAATGGTACCTTTGGGGGACCCCTAGGAGTTAACTTTAACTCTTTTAGCCAATGTTGATAAAATCAGCTTTAACTTGCAAGAACCGTTCTATTACACCAATGAAATCAGATAACTTATTCCTAGTTAAATTATTGTAAGCAATACAAAGATCCATTAGTTTCCACAGTTAGTCCACACTTAAGAGTATTGCAATCTAGTATAGTTCCCAACACCTATTGACAAAATGTATTATTAATCTGTGAAACTGACTAATGTAAGATGTGACTCAGGTAAAGACTATATTAAACTTCAAAAAAAAAAAAAAAAATCAGATGTAAGATAGGGAACGTCTGCAGCTAAAACAGCTGAAAAAGCCAGATACTTACTTTTCACCTGCATTAAGCTTGTGCTTTATCACTTAAGGACATTATGAGCAGATGTACCAACTCTTTTCCTCCTAGTTCTTGGCTCTCCCCATCAGCAAAGCCTGGCACTAACCAAGGTCCATGTGTGTACTAGTTTCTTTGATTCCATCTCCACTTGATATCAGAATACTTTAGCTAAGATGTGACCTAATAGAAGTACCCCAACTTCTACTGGTGCCCATTTTCTCCATGGCCTTCAGAGGATTGCTCTGAGCTATAGCAGGCTGCAGAAATGCCAAAACCACAGTTGTGACAGCTCTGGGTTATGCCCTGTTATACTTGCAGAAAACTAAGGGTTTATAGCAGTTGAATTTAAAATAAATACACTTTAATATATTTTCTCTTGTCCTTATCCATAAAACATTCAGTTTATTCAGCTGTTATCTGTATCTCATGGGGATTTTTCAGTTACTTTTCTCTTAAAACCATACAGTTCCCTTGGACTCATTGGATATTTTAAAATAATGAAAAGATTTTCATATATATCTGTCCTGTTTTTTAGCTGGGACAGAGCTGGGTTTCTTCTTTGTAGTTAGAATAGTGCTGCGTTTTGCTTTCAGCCTGGGACTGTTATGAGACAAATGCTGATAACATCCCAGTGTTTGCATTTTTGTTGCTGGAAGTGAAGGACTTGTGTTCTCTTAGTCTACAAGTGCAAGATCTGAGGGGGTGATGAATATTTAAATAAGCTAAACTGGCATTTGGATATGCCAATGGGATATTCCAGATCATATCACATCATGTCCAGGATATTAGTGAGGGGCTCTTCCTCTTTTGGCTTTCTCTTTCACTTGGGCTCTCGCTCTTCTGGGATTGCGGTTTCGGTTCGGGATTGTTGCTCCTCCAGGATCATTATCTGGGAACAGGCTGGGCTTGGTTAGCGGGGGATGAGCAATTGCACTAGGTATCACTCATTTGCATATTTTGTTACTGTGTTATCACTACTATTTTAATATCAGTATTATTTTAAGTTTTCTTTTATTTCTATTATTAAATTGTTCTTATCTCAACCTACAAGTCTCCTTACCCTTGCCCCCTCAGTCCTCTCCCCTATCCCCTGGGGGTGGGGGGAAGTGGGTGGACGGCTGTGTTGGCTGCTAGCCAAGGGCTGGCCCAGTGAAACTATCACAATATCTGAAATTTTCTCCCTTGGAAATGATACGGTGAGAATTGTGACCTTCACACAAACCTTGCTTGCTGCCCATACATCTCTTCCAGAAGTGCCTGCTGTTGCTTTGGCCTTGCAATTGATGCCAGACAGTTAAAGGGATGTTCCCTTTATAACTGATTTTGCAGTACTCATCTGATCTGTGTTTAACAGGAATTCAATGTGTCCTGCAGAATTTGACAGAACTCATCTCATATTTTTATTACCTTAAGACGGTAACCTTGAGGGAGGAGAAACTTAATAGGACTTTATTTGTTTCTGATTCTTGCTATGAAAATGTTAGCTATTCGTTGTAGGTGTGAGATCCACTGTTTAATGGAGCAGGCCCTGGTAGCAGCTGTGGAGGTCTCCAAAAGTATGTCAGTCGTATTGTCTCATGCCAAGAGGCTCAGTACAGGGAATGATTTAAAACCAGAGAAGAATTTGAAGCAAATCAGCAGACGTATCCTTCTTAAAGCAGAGAAGGACAGCAGAAAGCAGAGGGGGAAGGAAGGTGCCCCTGTATGGGCAGCTGCTTTTCTTTTCCCTCCCTTATTCCAAGGCTTTAACTCTTCCTCCACGCAATTAATTTTGTAATGAGCATACATACATTTTTTGTAATGAGGGTTTGTGTGGGAACATAAATGCACATTCATGTTAGCTTTACAAAATATACTCAAACTGTCTAAGTTCTCTGATATATTATCTATTTTTAAGGGAGATTTTGGGCAGAACACCAAAACCAATGAATATTCACTTTTAGTGAAGACTAGCAGCAGATGGTTTGAAATAGCCCATCAGCTCACTGTCTTTTTTTTAAAGTCCAAAATGATACTAACCAGCAGAACTGGAGATAATGAGGTAAGCCATTTGTTTTATGACAACCAGGCAAAGAAATTTGTTTTCGATTAGCCTGCCAACCTATGACACTAAGGTTGAAGTATTTAGAGATACAACACCATTTGGGTTTTAGTGGTGTTCAAAGTGTCATTGCTTCGTACAATAAAAAAATGAAAACTAAGAGATTTTAGGCTGAAGTTGGTAGGCAAGGATCATGGAAACAGTTGCAGTAAAAGCACTGAGGTCAGTGAGTTGGTTTGGATTTATATGCTGGTACATTGCATGGCTGTTTTTCCCTTGTCTTCTTTGCCTGGCAAAGTGAAGCTTTCAGGTGTTTTTCACATATGTTGAACATTTACTTCTAGGAAAAGATGGAATTTATTCTAAGAATTACTCCATTTCCCATTGCAAAACAATATTTATGTAACTTAAATGGCATTAAAATATAGGTACTTCAATTATTGAGTTTTTGTATTTTATTGTGTAGTGCACATGAAAACTGGAAAAAATCAATTGAACGACTGTTATTCTGGCTTCTATGTATGGTGTTTCCATAACATAACTGTTGTTAGAAAATTACTATTGTTGATTGTCACTACAATGACCAAGCTGCTGCTGCTGCTGCTGATCATGCTATGCTTTTGACTTCTCAGTATGCTGGAGAAGACAGTCTAAGAAGAGGTATGAGAACGCATATAGCACAAACTTCCACCCTTTATAAGCCTGTATGCAGCTGTAAACTTTTTTGGAAATGCTCTGTAGCTTTTCTTGACTGTCCATGCACATGTGTTCTGAAACTGCCCTGTGCCTGATTTTCCATTTTCTGTGCACAATGATGCCTGTCTTGTGGCACTGCACAAAGCTTGCTTGGCCTGGTGTTACTGCACAGTCATTCCCTGGAGCAAGGGCCATAGATGGAGACCTTCTCTGCCCAGCTCACAAGACTGTCTTTCCTCTTGCACACATGGCAGAGTGCCCTTTGTGAGCCTCCTCGGATAGGCCCAAAACCCTAAGATGTGTTCTAGATTGTTTGCTCGCCTTCCTCACCACCAATCATTTTGGAAGCCTCTGTCTTTGAACTTCTCTCTCAAGCCACCTTCCCCTTCTTAGGGATTGTTAAGCAGCCTTGTAAGGTGTGTGTGGAGGTGTCCACAGTTGTTTGATACTTGCATTTACACTTTTATGAATAAATTATTCTCATTAAATAATGTCTTATTTTATGCCTACACTTTTAGAAATTTTTATTTATATCTTCATCTGTGTACAGATGCACAGATGACACTTTATATGTTCTTATTTAGCACTAGTAGATTTACATATATCTACCTATGTGTGTTTTTTATACTTATAAACACTTTCTGATCCAAAAGAAAATGGAAAGTTTGTTCTGAGTTCACCTGGGTATGATTGTAAAGAATGGCAACCAGACAATTGCAGAGCAGCACGAAAACACATGGTATGGAGGTGTGGGACTTCCCCTAGAAGTTAGGGCTCTAACAGAAGCTGCAGCAGAAAAAGTAAAGAAATACAGTCATCTTGAAGATCATGAATGAGAACTGACAAATGCAACAAGTGTTAAATTTATAGGTTTTCCTCTTGGTGCATGGGGGAAGTGGCATCAAGGCAATTATGAACTGTTGAATGACTTGGGACTTTCTGACTCGAGACAAGAGAAGATTAAACGACGTCTCTCAAACTGGGCTTTATTTAATTCATTTGATATTGTACATATGTTTGTTAGTAAAAGTAGAACTGTTATTAGGCAAAAACCAATAAAAGCCTACCCCCCCAAAAAAAAAACCAAACCAAAACAACAAACTGCCCACCATATTAAAAGCAAAAAGAGGGGGGGAACAGAAAAAAATATCCACTCATTATTCATTACATGTATAGATGTATTGTTAGTTAATACTATACTTTTCTTATGGTACATATATTTGTTTTGTATTACATAACTGTTATTAATTCATCAATGATTAAACTGACCTGCTCACGACAGCCACAAGCCAGTTAGAAGGGAAAGATCTGGGTTTGGTCGTTCTTGGATAGCGGTGATGGTATGTCAGGACGAATGTGGACTCAAAAATATGATGTGTCACCTTTTCCTAATTTGGGTATCTACCACTGAATTTGACGTAGGTGGACAAACCACCTTTACTTAACCCGGAAAAGAAACATATAAAATTTATATGTTTATTAAATACCTAAAGAGTTTTCCTGTAGCTCAAAGGAGTTCACGTGGAAAAAAAATAGCACTCATGCTTGCTAAAGTTAGCTTTACCATTAGAAGAGCTTAAACAAATTACATCCCAAGCCACCGGTTGATTGTACAAGTAGAAGCAAGATAAGTAAGGAGGAAAAGAAATCTTTTAAACACTTGTAGATGGTACTATACAGCCATGTTCTCCATTACTTGAAGCTGTAGTGTGATGGGCTGTTAAGTCAAACTTCCTTCTCAATCTGGTTTCTCAAGATTTCTTCTGTGTTTGTATCTTCTCAACCAAATGGTTGCAACTAGCTTCTAGATCTTCAGGGAGATGTTAATAACCCACATAATATCATTGTCACTTAAGTTGCCTCATCCTTCTATGTTCCTTTTATTGTTTTTTGAGCCTTCTGTTGCTGCAAAAATTCATGAGAATGAGATACTTAAAACCTTGACAACCTCTCTCAGTTGAAAGAACGCTTTGATATCCTTAAAGTAGGGTTGCAAAAAAACCCACTTTCTGTCACACTTTCTTGCATTCTATCCTTTTCCAAGGGTACATCCACTGTAACTTTATAATTGATGTTGATATTGAGGTTGGGGAGGAGCTGTGGACGCTCTTGAGGGCAGAGAGGCCCTGCAGAGAGATCTAGATAAATTAGAGAGCTGGGCAATCACCAGCTGTATGAATTTTAACAAGGGCAAGTGCCGGATTTTGCACCTGTTTCACGGCAACCCTGGACACACACACAGACTGG
>NW_010303434.1:0-11037 GCF_000700745.2 Antrostomus carolinensis
TGCTGCGTTAGTGACACCGACACCTGCCGCAACTCTCTCTGCTCTGTGCAGGTCTGTGAAAACAGGAGATTCCCAAAATGAATAAAGATGCCCAGATGAGAGCGACCATTAACCAAAAGCTGATAGAAACGGGAGAGCGAGAACGGTGAGTAGGCTTCCTCCTCCGCGCCGGTTAGAGGCTTAAATATTATCAATGTGCTATACCTAGAAGTAAAGATTAAGGAAACTGAACTCTAAATTCTTCAAATGCCTGTATGTGAAAGTCTTATGTAAAGCTATATATATTTAAAAACCATCTTATTTCTGACTTTTGAACCACTTTATTTTAGTTTTACACTTCAGAAGCTGGGAAAATAAAGCTGGTTAGCTTATGAACTCTAAAGCTTTTTCTTATTCTGGTATTCTGTGTTGGAAAGCTCATAGTTGATGTAAAGATTACTATTGAATACAACTTGTTATGGGCAAATCTTGTTATCTCCTGATAAAGAGAATGAGACAAAGTTTTCCTTTTTGCTTTAAGGTTCGTTTTTTTTTATTCCTATCTCTTCTCTTGTTAGGGAAGGAAATATACAGTGGAACACGGAAAGCAGCACTTGTACAAGTCATTGTAGAGATCTCAATAAAAGCAAACAAGTAAATAACACAACGTAGGGTGGCAACTAGTTTTTGGCCTTTTGTTGTCTCTTTGGTCTGTTCTGTTTGCATTGTATGTACATATCACTAGTGCTCTTTCAACATTTCTGTCTTCATCATTTCACTATATTTGTAACACCATCCACCAAGAGCTCTATTTCCTTCATTTTTCAAGGCCAGTATGAGAAGGATTCTTCTTCCTAGGTCATCGCATAGCCCTGTACTTAGTGAAGGTGTTTGTGCTCTGCTTCTTTCCTGGTTGTGCCCATCCCCTTGGAGATTGCACAGAGCTTCAGCATACTAAGCCATTTCTTGAAATGGTACTGGGACCTGTTTTATTCTAACTAAGAGTAAGAAGAGTTTTGACAGGATGTCAAAAGCCGTATTATAAACAAGCTTTATCAGAGCTGTACTATGGTCAGAGAAAGAACACTCAGATTTCTTGAATTAAGAAATATCCAGATGCGGTGAATTTCACCTGTATTGTGACTTGGCTTTGCATCATCAGTTCATCTGCCCTCTACACAGTTCACTGAGTAAAACATACTAGATCTGCACAGTTCAGCCTCTTGCTGCAATCCTGTCATTCATGAAAACGGGATTTTGCTACAGTTATTTAGGATGATACAAGATAAGTAGGCTTGCTAGCTGATAGAATGTAGATGTTAAAGCTTATTTTATCATGTCTTACTTTAGTTTTGCTTTCTTTGTTTATTTCAGTACTAATTTTGACTTTTTAAGCTAACTTTCAATATTCTCTTTTGATTTATGGAGTAGATGTATCACTGTGGCAGATTGTTCTTGTCTTCTCCGTTTATTGCCTGAATCCTTGTTACCTGTGCTTATAATTGCTAGCCATGCCTTCATCTTAAACCAACACGAGGTAAAGTGTAACTGGGGAGAGCAACCTGCAGTTGAAGACAGCAGTACAGCATTCTTTCAGGAAGGAAGGGGGAAAGTTTTATTTATTTTGAACATCTGGTTTCAAGTAAAATATTCTAACTTTGAAAGATAGCACACATTTGCTAACAGAGTAGACTTGGACGATTCAAGGGCTTCTACTTCTTTTCAGTGTCTGCAGCATCAATGCTGCTTGAAGAAATACTGTGAATTGGCTCCTGAGCTGACTCCTCCTCATCATAGTCCAACATGATAAACTGAAATTGGTACTCACTCAGGTTAGGATTCACATGCTGTTCCAACATTTCTGCTGCTGGTCTGAGAGCTCTGCTATGCGCAGTAATTGTAGGCTTAACTGTCACACTGAAGCATATTTAAGCTGTCAGGAATGTTTGCTATTCCTAACAAGTTTGTATATTGTCTTAACAGCCTTAAAGAGTTGCTGAGAGCCAAATTAATTGAATGCGGCTGGAAGGATCAGTTGAAGGCACATTGCAAAGGTAACAGTGGTCAAATAACTAATGGCCTTTTTAATCAGCTTAAGTTCTGGACAAATAAAAGTCCCAGGTGAAGGTTTCACTGCGTAACAGCAAATTTAAATGAGACTTGGACAAGAGGAAAGTATCCTGGCAATTGGTTGCATGCAAGAAAGCATCTTGCCATCTTGGCAAAAAAATCTGAAACTTCTCTTGATTTAAACTTATTAAGCTTCTGAG
Source organism: Antrostomus carolinensis (assembly GCF_000700745.2). Taxonomy (NCBI): domain Eukaryota; kingdom Metazoa; phylum Chordata; class Aves; order Caprimulgiformes; family Caprimulgidae; genus Antrostomus; species Antrostomus carolinensis. The sequence goes on from NW_010303434.1 coordinate 2,250, forward strand.
AAAAGTATTGGAATTGGTTCCCTGAATTTTCATGATACAGCTTTTTGTTTTGAGAGAGATGACTTCCTTACCACAGGAGATTAAAAAAACAAGATAAAGGAAAATGGAGCAAATAAGTGGTATGCACTTAGAAACTTAATAGGACTTTGTCTACGTATGTGGAGAGAGAAAGTGCATTTGTACTCCTGAATACAATTCTTGAAAATAAGACCACCTACTTAGACAAGAGAAAACAAGCAGATGAACCTGTAAATACCCAAATATTTTAGTTTGAGTTAAATATTTAGCATCACTACAATTTACTGACTTGTAAATTGTATGAAACTGTTATAAATAGTATTTAAGCATCCAAGGCTATTACTGCATGATGAAATTTCCTTAAAACAAGTAAGAAATCCCTGGAGCTTTTGCTTTAATTCTGATTTGGTCTGTTGTGCTCGGTGACTCCATATTCCATTACAAAGTATTTATTTTTGTAGGGCTGAGTGTGTTAAATTGTTTTCATAGGTGGATTTGCAGAGAAGGCTGAAATGATTCATGCTTCCAGTTGTCTGCCTGATGCCGCTGTCTGAGATTACCCATTTCAGTAGTACAAATAGTGAAAGGGATGTTTTTCTGCCTTCTCAACTATACACTTTATACTCCACTATAGTAAAGTTATTTAAAATTGTTTGGTTTACATTAGTACTTTGAACTGTAACTGCAGCTGCTGAGAATCAAATATAAGTTCAGTTATCCCTGTTAGAGGCCTAATAACCTCCAATAGAAAGGACAGAGAGGGATTTAGGGGGTTTGGGGTTTTGTTGGTGGGGGTTTTTTTGTTGTTATTGTTTTGTTGGTGGGGTTTTTTTTTGGTAGCTTGTTCTAGAACCTCTTGCCATTGTGGATTAGGGCCAATAATTGAGCAATCCAGGATTATTTTCTACAGGGAATTCATCCAAGAAAAACAGTTTACAAATATTTAATGTGATATCAGTTCAAAAAACATATTTAGTGTCTTGGGGACAATCAATCCTATGTAATGATGTATAGTTGAATACATTAATGTTTAGACAAAATATTTTAGGTATCTGCTACTGAGGTTTCTTCTCATCGACTTCTGCAGTAGACTTTTTCAGTAGTCTTCAAGGCACTATAAGCAGGCAATTGTTTAAATACTAGTATGTATTAATCATACAGTATATCTTAATCATAGCTTTTATTTTGCTGTAGATGTATACCTTTCTTTCAGATATGCTTTTTTATTTTGCTGAAATACATAGAGAGATGTTGTTTAAACCAATTAGGAAGAGTAGTATTAACTGTCTCTGTGCTCTCCCTTGTTGTATGTTCCCAAGTCTTTTTCCAATTGCATCTGCTTCTCACTGTTGCATAAATAATGCATTTGAAGAGATAAGCAGACCAACTCGTGAGCTGCCACAACAATCCTGGAATATGCACATCTGGAAATGCTCAGATAAGCTTAAACTTTGTAATGTTTCATTTTAAAATACGAGCTGATCAAGGTGCATCAGTACTGACAAGTTCCCACCTATGGAATGAATGCGAGACTAAATCCCCTGTACAGTGCAGTAGGTACCAAGATAATAACCTACATTTAGGGCACATGCTACTTCATATTCTCTGATGACCTATGCATACAGGTTTTGTCTTCTGATGAATGGAATAAAAGACTTAAAATAACAGTGTTGGTCTTCCCCAGATGTCATTAAAGAAAAAGGATTAGAGCATGTTACTGTTGATGATTTGGTGGCAGAAATCACTCCCAAAGGCAGAGGTAAGAAAATGCAAATATGGATGTGGTGATACATCAATGAACTTACATACCTGTATTTCCTTAATATTTTGAAAGCAGCATTATGAACTTGCCTGTGTTGGATTCGAGGAAAAATGTAAATAGCTTGATACTAACTGCAAATAAAACACATTTTGTATTGTGTAACAGCCATTCAAAATTTGTAATGAGCTGTGTGTGTAGACTGCTTTTGCAAGTTACATTATTTAGTCATGAGTCTGTATTCATCTTTGTAATTGACTTAATGGTCCCAAGAAAACTTGGGGTATGCAGCAGAGATGTTTTAAAATTCCAATTATTTTTAAGGTGGAAAATCTGAACTAACATTCAGGAAATGGGAAAAGAAAAGGACATAGCATACAGATACAGAAAAAATGAATCTCCTAAGGAAATGCTGCAGTCTATATAGTTCTTCTTGGACTCTCTTATAGGTTTTGATGTTAGTGGGAGGAACGTCATTAAGCATTAAAAATAGCCTTCAAAATAACTTGCTGAAGACCCTTACTCTGAGGTCATGGCTGCAATTTTTTTTGTCCTAAATTTGTGAAGAAAAAAAATGGGATAATCAAACTAGTTTCTGATTATTATATCCTGTTTACTGCTGAGTAATCCTTTCCCTCAAACTTTCCAATTTTCTTGACTATGCCTAGACAAAAAACTATCAATGACAACAATGTTTTCAATAGTCTTCAATTTTAGTCTCTTTTAAATGGGAAAAATATAGATATGCTATATGAAAATCAGGTAGCTTCAGTTACTTTAGGTATTAACAGAATTGCAAGAACAAACAAAGAATAGATGTAGCTGTTGTAAAAGGTTGGTATTAGCATATTTTCCATTTTGTCTTTATTACTTCTTGCTTTCTTATTTGTATTTCAGCCTTGGTACCTGATAGTGTAAAGAAAGAACTCTTGCAAAGAATAAGAACCTTCCTTGCCCAGCATGCCAGTCTTTAACGTTGATGTTCATCTGGGATACAGTGTTTCTGTTTCTGTATTACGTCAGTCATTACTGGAACCCATTTTCCATACTTAAGAATGGAAAATATTTTTTTTTTTTTTTGTATGATGAGTTGAAGTTTCTTTGCACTGCATCAATTTCTTAAACGTGGTGTTATTTTAATAAAAAATTCTGTGGACTTACGGTTCTAAGACTGTTCTTTCTGTCAGTACACTGTAATATGGTGTCACTTATTCCAGTTTTTAATAATCCATAATTTTATACAGTAGTGCAAAACTTGCTCAGATTTTCAAAAGAGAAGCACAATTAACAAGTCCATTGGCTGGAAATGCAGAAGGGAGAAAAAGTCTGTGGAAAATGGGATATGACATGCTACTGAGCATAACCTTTCTAATTTTCCCTGATTAAGTAGCATGAAGAAGTGTAAGACTATGAAATTGTTGGTGGCATTCCTCTTGGTACTTTGCTAGAGAGTGACTTGTGCTGTAAATACTCAGTAATTCATAAGCGGGTAAATTGTTCAAAGAAAAAAAGGCAGTCATCAGTGGTTTGAAGTCTCTGACTTGTGCTGTAAATACTCACTCAGTAATTCATAAGCGGTTAAATTGTTCAAAGAAAAAAAGGCAGTCATCAGTTCTCTCTTCACATTTCCTGTAATTAAAATGAGGCACTACTCTGATCCACAACAACTACTGTTTTCTAGTTTTGCCTGTATTACTGGTAATTTTTAATTATGTGGATCTTTGGGGCCTTTTGAAATTGAAGTGTAATACAGTAATTTCCCCATGTAAGTCTCTTAAGATGATACATCTTAAATTCTTGTATCTGGAGCTGCAAGGTCAGACAAGTCTATAAATAACTGCAAAAGTAAAGTTGATAAATAGAGAGGATTAGGAAAGGGGCTTTGAAGTGAGAATGTTTAATTTTTGCCAGCTTCAATTTGATGTGTCTAATAGATGATGAAGTGGAAGAGAAGAATAAGCAGAAACTGAATAAGCAATTGGGTTCTGTGACTCGGCTACTGTGAAAAATGAATTGACTCAACATAAATCTTAATACTTCTAATTAGAATATGCTAAAAACTGTCACTTCGAGTGGAGCTCAGAAAGTCGTGCCTGCTGCAGTGGGTTTGTGTCATTCCCCAGTGCTCGCTGCGAGCCCTTTCCCAAGGAGCCGCTCGGTGGCACCCGCGCCCCACGCGTGGGGATGGTGGTGGCTGTTCCTCTCCGCTGCTGCCTCCCAGTCCCTCGGCTTTCCAAGGGAGAAGTAACAAGCTCTGCTGCAGAGCACAGTGCTCACTCCCCTCGCTGTGTGCTCACTGGGAAGTCAGGCTGGGGCTGAGCCGAGCTAGTCACCTGCACGGGGCTGGGATGAAATGGCAGTGGCAGGACGATCAGTGCCAGGCTGCCAGGGTTTTAGTAACTTGTCTGCTCAGACTGGGAACTGGGGAAGAGACGTGAGAGAAGAGACCTATAGCAGTAGCCAAAGGTGAAGCCTGGCACTAGACAAAGTCAGTATAAACTGGGCAATACCAACGCTCAGTGGGACGAGATGTAACCGGTCACCAACACCTTTTTTCTACGCAAGACCCAATTCTTGCCAAGACTGGAACACTGCAGGAGCCAGGACCAGGTATCTGCTACATTACACAGATACTCCTTTTGAGGCTGTGTGCTGTACTGTTTTAAAGCTACCTTCATGCCAGTTTGAGCGTACTTCATGGACATCTTTGACCCTACACTTGTTACATAACAGTGGATGTCAGAAAAAAGAAAGTTATTTTCTTCCACTTAAAAGTCCATCTTGTTTTTTAAAAAGTTTATTTGCATTGATTATGTTAATTCAATGTTTGATTGTAACTTCATTTGCAATTAGTATGTTCTGTTTGAATTACATATATGTATATTTATTCTGAGCTCTTCATTCTAGACTTGATTTACACAATGCTAATAATTGAGAGTACAGAATGTTTCTTCACAGGCTAGCAGAATATACACTAGCTGAGTATGTTTAACATATGTCAAGGCTGTAAAATATCTTCTGTATTCTTACACTTGTTCTTAAAGGTCTTTCCTTATGTTCTTTGATATTTTGCATGTGACTTTAAAAGTCTTTGCTTGATGAATGGGTGTACTGTGTCATGGCACACAACAACTTACAGCTTCCACTTGATTTCCTTCAGTGCAATGGGAGAGGGCCAGACTTAAGGTATTCATACACTGAGCTGTGGAAGACTTGTTGTCTGCTTAGTAAATATTTGAGATTCCATCTAGAACATGACAGTTAAAGTGCAGTTGCTCTAAGTGCGCCGTAGTTTTCCCCTGTAGGCAGCTCAGGCTTGGCACAGAATAAAGACTGAACACCACATGAATTTTCAGAAAGTTGTGCTGACCAATCTGAAGTTAAAAGACTTGAAAAACATCTTTTACATGCTTCCAAAATTAAGTTGTAATGTTCTGCCCAGACTGACTTAAAATGCAGGAGCATTCAGAGACTCCGGAGGAAGAGGAGAGAGTGACTGCCTTCCAGGCACACACCAGTGGCTCCCATTTCAGGGTACCACAGGCTGCTCTCTGGTGTCAACAGCTGAGCGCCCTGTGTTCTGCAATGAGTTCCGTTCATCACACCAGCGCAGCCTCCACTCAGTATATAAGAAAAAAGCATGTTTGATAATATGTGCAGATCCAGATTACACTGGAGCGGACTGGTCAGAGGTATCTTGATGGATCTTCTAAGAACAAAGTTAGGTTTGGCTTGATATCAGCAATGGGAGAAGGTTTCTTGAGGAATACATAGGTCCCGTTAGTGGCCTCATATGTTTGTTTTAACTGCAGGTTTTATTCTCAGATGCACAGAATGGCTTTGTTTTACAAACTGTTCTCTGCATAATCTGTTTCTGCTCACTTGGTTGAATACTGAAAACAATTGGTAACATTCAGGATTCAGCCAGAAAATCATTGTCCTGTTGAGATTTTTTTCATACACTGAAAAATAAGATGATCTGTGCTGTTAAAGGTTCATACCTATAGCAAATATAGACAGACAGATGCATTAACTATTTTTTCTTCAAAATTTCAGTATTTTCAATGTCATGAAATACATCTGTTCCTTACAAAGGCAGACACCACCCAGAACTAGATAGACAAGAAGTGACAATTCAGGATTGCTGTGAATTATCCCAACTGTGGGCATATGCTTCTTTTAGATGGCAGCCCTGTATATACACTCTAGTAGCTGATTCTGCTTGGTCTTTTTGTAGACAAGCCTGTAAAAAATAAAATCAGTTTGTAAATTGACATTGAAATAATGGGTCAGATAACAGCTAGAGTAAATTGGTATAGCTCTGGATGCACATTAATCCAAATTCTATGTGATAGTGAATTGAACAGTCCTACTGCCGTCAATGAAAGGCCAATAGAGAAAAGTTATCTTAGCCTCTCCCTTAGCCCAGCCCTGAGGGGTCTGAAATACACAATGAACTGAAACTGGTTAGATTATAATTTGTTCGATAATTATTTCTCCATGAATACTTCTCCACATTGACGTAGTCCAGTCAAAAAATGTTGTGAAAGAGGAGCACCACCAAGAAATTCTGTTGAGATGTCAGACTAACATTCCCATCTTCGATAAAACCTTATCATTTTGCCACCACATGTTTTTCAATTTTTGTTTTTTTAATTAATATTCTTTTTTTTTCCATTCTTCATTCTTGTTTACTGCCTTAATGTTTCAGTACAGACCTTTATCACTTGGAGAACAAGTATGTCTGAAGTCTGTTTAAATCCAGTAAGAGTCCATCAGTGCTATTAAAAAATTCTTGCTGCTTCTCAGTTCTTATCTCTGGAGGCTCCTTTGGGGTGACGGCTCTGCACTACCTACCCCATGTCCTCATCTTTTTCTTTCACATAATGGAATAAGTTTAATTGTAGTGATTGTGGCACCTTGATAGTTTGGCTTTAACTTACTTGGTGATTAAGTGTTCACTGCAGCAATGAAAAATATCCGGTGCTTTTACTTACTGTTTTTCTTTAAATTTCTAAATATTTGCAATTGAAATCAGAACTGTGTTCTGCTTGGCCTCTTCTTCTCAGCTATTCAGTTTCTACAAGAAACAGCTGTGGCTGCAGAGCTAAATTTGTAATGACTGGAGCCCAAAATGAGGAAAAATAAATTCCTTTCCTCATAAATAATTTATACTTCACCACTTTTTAGTGTAATGAATAGGTTAATCAGCATTCTGTTCGGAATGAGAAAAGGCCTTTAGTGTATTTCACATTTACCATGATGCTTTCCAGCTGAACAGTATTATTCTTAAAAATGTTCTTTACACTTACCTTGTAACTAGTGAAGTGATTTAGTAATAGGTCATAAAAAAATATTCCTCTAAGAAAACCCTGCTGATTTATGTTTGTTGGAGTTATTAGGAAAGAGGTTATCCATTCTTTGAATCATTGATGGGGAAGTGCTGCTGATAAAATCTGCAGCTGACAGCCTGTTGGTGAATACTGACAAGGGCAGAGCGACCTGGCCCCTTTGTTGGCCGGCTCACATCAACTGCCTGGGTACAAAGTGAGCGCAGAGTTGAGTTTTTACATCTAGTGCAGAGGGCAAAAGCAACGTTTAATTCCCTGGAAAGCAATGACACTGGAAATCATCGTGAAAAACTCATCATCTACTTCCATGGGATCTTCGAATATATATGCACAGAGATGAGCATCACTCCGCTCTTAGCTTTGTATACTGCATTGGTAAGACTCGCTCATGTGGTACGACTTGCAGTTTTGAAAGGAAAAGGAAAAAATGGAGTGCTGAAAAGACAAAAAGGAATTCTTGAGGGCTAGCACTGCTGGTTAAGCTTTTAAAATCTCACAGTGTTAGTTTATTGAAAAGAAAGCTGATTGATAGAAACTATGGTTGTGGTGTATCAGAACCTCCTCAGGGAGAAAACAGGAAACAAAGGGCACGTTAACAGTGTGGTGGGAGATTAATAGATCTGGCAAAGGGCATGAGAAAAGAAAAGAAACTCACATTTTACCAATAGGAAGAAAGTCTTCTAACAAATGCTGATGTATGAAGAAACAAAGAACAGCTTCATGATTCTCCCCAACCCCCAAAATAAAAAAAAAAAATCCTTTGCTTTCCTAAATGCTTTCCCCAACCAAACTTCATGCCCTTATCTTTCCATGCTATACACTATTTTCCTAAATGCAAATCATACACACACAGACATGCACACACAAGCATATCCATGAAGATAACTATTTTTATAAAGCAACATGCTAGACGCTTGAGTATTTAGAGGATTTGAATTCAAACGCTGACACTATGCCTAGGCTCCATTTTCTCATAACTTGAACTTAGTGCATAGATTTCTTTTTTCCTTAATAAGAAACAGAAGAAAGGCTGTGCATGTAAATCAGGCAAGATTACTTAATGGCTAAATACTACAGGATGGAAAGGAAGATTTTCTATTTAGTGATGAAGTAATAAATTGGTTGTATAAAGAACAGGCCCTATTATCCTCTCTCCGATTTGCAGTTGAGGAATATGAGGATTATAAGGAATACAAAGCATAAGCTTTCTTCTCATTAAAAAGTTAGGAATTTTTTTTTCCCTGACAATTCTAATACTACTTTCTAGTTTAGTTTATGCACCTGTTTTATCTATTAAAATCAGCAGTAAAGACCAGAGCCAATATGGGTCATAATCACCTGTGATATATTTTAAGTGGAGTTTAAAGCACCAATATCCACATTTGCTATCTAAAAGATGTTCAGCTGCAACCAAATGGCAGTTACAGAAGTTCTTAAGTATCACAACTGCAGATACATTTGCAGATACAAAGTTAATTCTATTCACAATCCTGTCTCTATACATGCTGAGTTGCCCCATTGTCTGCAGCTAAAGGTATGCAGAGGCATCCAGCTGGCACCTCAAGGAAACTGGGATCTAGGAGCTAGAACATGCTTTAATCCCCTCCAAGATCCAAATCCCAAGCACACCTTGCACCTTCTGAGGAGATTTACTTCCTGC
>NW_010303434.1:11050-12858 GCF_000700745.2 Antrostomus carolinensis
TGACGTGCAGCAGCAGGCCTTGCTTTCTTCAGGATGTGGCTGAATGAAGAGGAAATAATTGAGATAACTTGTATATACAGCCTAATAGTTAAATCCCACAGTCAAGATCTAAATGGCTAGTATTGTCTTTATTCGGGAAAAAAAAGAGATGAGTTGGTCACCCCCTTCCTGACCTTCCAAAATGTGAGTAATCCCTCACTTTAAATCTTCTGCCCCCTGGAAGAGTAGCCTTATTGACAAACTAGTCTCTTCTGCCAGGAGTCATGGGGAGGGAAGCAGCATTCCAATACTTCTGTTCACTTGTGCTACTGTGAAAAAAATAACTGAGAGAGCAAAATGAAGCCTGGCTTGGTAGCCTCTTGGTTAGCAAACTCACCTGACAGGGACAGAGAAAACTGGGTGCTGGTACCTACTTCCAGCACTGATTCGGTATATTAACCCATCATTATTAAATACAGAAACCCCCTAGGAAGGAGGAGCTGATGCTTTCAGCAGGGAGAAGAACTCAGGATCATCTTCCCAGAAAATTTCTCAGCATCAGGCTAAAGTCACACATTCTTTATTGACTCTTAAGTTTTTTACAGCACTGAACAAACCAACCAGCCTCTTTCAACCTGAGGTGGTCATTCCTCTAGGCTGCCTGGGGGTTCTGCCCCTCAGAAGGTCCTGTCAGCTGGCCACGCTCCAGTGTGAAGGTCAGTGCCTCACAGAGAGGTGCCAAAAGAGTCAGAACCCTGTAGCATTCTCAAGGGAGCAACAAAAACTACAGAACTGTAGAGCTCTGCAGCCTGCTCTGAGCTCACGGAGACCTAAGCAGACACTGCTGCTCTTTGGCCTGTCTTGGCCACTGCTTCCAAAAAAACCCACTTTGGATATGTGTCGTTTCACAGTTTCAAATATGATTTTATATATATTACATGCTCGCTAAAAGTCAGTTTGTTGAATTTTCCTGCAGAGGTCTCTCACCGAGACCATACAACACATATCAGGCCTTAATGTGCACAAAGGAAGGAATTTAAGGTGTGCTGGCAGAGGCAATGGAGAGCAGAGCTTCAGCTTGGAAGACTGAAGAGAGAGAAGAGGCTTTCATGACTACTTACTTGGGAAAGGGGACAGATTTTCATACATGATAGGATACACATTTGGCAAACTTAGGCAAACTCTTTGGACAATACTTAGATTTTTACCACAAATAGGTGCTCAGGAACACTACAAAGGAATGGAAAATGTATCTAATGATGAAACTGCCCCCTCTCATCTAGAGTTTCAAGATAGTTAATTATGAAATTTCAAAGTAGAATATAAATTTGTAGCAGCAGTATAGAAAGAGACTGTATCCCTTTTATAGACAGAATGAAGTTATTAATTGGAAACATGAACATATCAGGATGGCATCTACCCAGTGGCTGTGGAACAATCAACCATGAAGTGATGGAAATTGCTTCAGATGTAAAGAAGTGACACTAGCAAACTTGCAAGCTGTTAGGTGATATGACTATTATGTTTAATTCTTAATATCTGTAAAAGAAAATAATTAATAAAAAAATAGTTCCCTAACAAGCTTCATTAGTTCACTGTAGCAGTACTACATTTGCTGTGACAATGAAATAGCTAAGATTTAAGATCTGATCCAAAGGAATTCAAGTTAAAAACTTAAAAGCCAAGTTTAACGATGTTTTTGAACAAAGCAGTATTTATCCCTGCAAACATTTATTTTATAAATTATGTTTATATTATTCGTAAATTTGAAATTGCATAATTATGTTTTTATGAAGACAGTTATTCTTCATTAGCGGTCTGCCAATGTC
>NW_010303435.1:0-9133 GCF_000700745.2 Antrostomus carolinensis
GTTAAAGGTAAATTGAATTTATATAAAGGAAAAGAAGACTTTTTTTTTCGTCTTTCACTGCATTTGAGATTAATCTTAGTAAATGTAGATTTACAGTGAGCTCTTTTTTACAATATCATGTGCTCCTCTGCTAATTTAGGGCTCAGCTTTTCATCTTTTTCTGGCATGCCAAATTTTCTTCTTAGAAAATCATATTGCTATTAGAGAAATTTGTTTTTAATATTGTGAGTGAAGGATGCAGGTTCTTATCCATCAGGAGACGTTTCTGAAGTGATAAATTATGATATGACAGGTTGGTGATTGCTTCTTGGGACTTAGTGCTGTGGATGTGCTCAGGGGAGAAAAGGAGGGTGACATCTTTGGAAACAGTCAGACATTATGATGCACACTGAATAACTTTCATAACTTCTAGAAATAGCAGGTTAAGATTAAATTCAAAGTGTCTGTGAGGATCTTGTGAATTGAACAGCTAGAACAAGTCCAGAGAAGGGCCACCAGGATGATCCGAGGGCTGAAGCACCTCTCCTATGAGGACAGGCTGAGAGAGTTGGGGCTGTTCAGCCTGGAGAAGAGAAGGCTCCAGGGAGATCTTATAGTGGCCTCCCAGTACCTGAAGAGGCTACAAGAAAGCTGGGGAGGGACTTTTCATAAGGGCAGTTAATGACAAAACAAGGGGAAATGGGTTTAAACTGAAAGAGGGGAGGTTTAGATTAGATATTAGGAAGAAGTTCTTCACTGTGAGGGTGGTGAGACCCGGGAACAGGTTGCCCAGAGAAGCTCCTCCCTGGAAGTGTTGAAGGCCAGGTTGGATGAGGCTCTGAGCAACCTGGTCTAGTGGAAGGTGTCCCTGCTGATGGCAGGGGGGTTAGAACTGGATGATCTTTAAGGTTCCTTCCAACCCAAACCATTCTATGATTCTATGATTACCCGGCAATACCTTTTAACTTTCAGCAGCTGATGCTGGTGAAAGTGTCAACATACACATAACATCCGTGTAAACTATTAATGTCTGGTCTTCAGTGCTGGCAACTTTATTAGAATTTTGACTGACTGCATGCTCATTAACTTTGGGAATGTATCATTTCAGACAGGAGACTTTAAAATAAAAGTTTAATTTCTAAAAAAAAACCCCCAACAAACAAAAACCAAACCAAACCACCTAACCAAACAACTGTAGAAAATTTACTAACTTTTTTTTTTTTTTTTTTTTTAAAAAAAGGAAGAGAATATCTGGAATATATATTAAAAAAATCTGACTGTCACAAGTAAATTTCTCAAGTATTAGCATTACCATTGGCTCCCTGCCGTATGCAGCACAGGCAGGAAATCTGAGCCAAATCATGTTTTACTCAGCAGTTCCTATAGCCTTTTACCTCTACAGATTTATGATTTGCTAAGTTTAGAATTGTATCAATTAACTACAACATACTAAGATGGGAGAATGTGGTTTGTGTGCTGTGACACAGCTACAGATGTTTCTCAAAGGAAAAAATCTGACGGTTACCTCAATGACATTGCCTTCCAGAAACGCACCATAACTTAATTTACTACTTATTTATTAGGATCAGGAAGAAGACAGGGATGAAATTCCAGAAGTCTTTGAGCCTCTTCTGGAGCTTAATGGACAGTTTAAAGTTGCCTCTCCAAAATACAATGGCCCTTTGTTTCCTCCAGTGGCTTCTGTTCCTCTGCAGTCTTCTGATGTTTTGGATGAACTGATTCAAAGGAGAGAAACTATAGAAAACAAGTTGATAAATTGGTGAGTTGCAATATAACAAAGTAGCAAGAGAATATATATGGAAGAAGGAATGACATCATAAGAATACATTCCCTTTCTTTTCTTCCCCTCCCTTCCCTTCTCCTCTTTCCTTTGAGCTGCCTTGCATTTTATATCAAGAATGCTCCTTTGTACACTTTTGGGTGTTTTGGTGTTTGCTGATAGTTAAACAAGTTTTATTCTGCTAGGGTGGAACAAGAAATAATGGCAAAAATTATCAGTGGGATGTACCCAGTTCAGAAAGAAACAGTGCCCAGCGTTAGCACCTCAGAGAGTGAAGACAGTGAGACTGTAGCCTCTGACATTGGTAAGTAGGAGTTCTTGTTCTCAGCAGATGGATTATCTCAGTCTTTGGCTAATTTTAATAAGCTGTGTAGGTAGCTGTTGCCTGAGCCCAAGAGTGGATAATGCTGAACCAGTGAAACTATAAAATGCGAAAGTACATGCTTTAATTTATGTTGAGACAGAGCAAACATTATAAGGCCACTGAAATAAATTATCTAAAAAAAGAAAAAGAACACATAAAACACACCACTGTGCAAATCAATCTCTGTTATGGGCCATCTAAATCAGATCTGGCATTTTACTAAGCCTCTAACATTTGTTTGCCTTTCTTTTGTTAATAGATATGTCAAAAATTACCTCCTTTATAAACATGGGAGAATGGGAGACAAATGCATTTCTCCTGTGATGTCACTACCCTTTTTTGCTGCCTTCTTTTATGATCCTAAATAGCTTCTCTACTGTAGTTTCTTTATCTGTAAAATAAAAAAAAAAAAATCACTTTTTGTAAAGCAGTGTTTAAAACTTCATGGAGAATAAAATGAGTGACTGCAGTACAGTACATGCATTTTAAGAAGTGAGACCTGGATGTGTGCTTTGTGTTTCTTTGTTTTCAGTTGAAGTTGCAGGTGGTGGAGGATTTCAACTCTTTATCAATGCTGGCGTGCCTGTGGACTCAGAAATGATAAGTCATTTTGTAAATGAAGCTCTCAGTGAGACAATTGCAACCATGCTGGGTAACAAGCAGGCTCAGAAAGCAGTTCCTGCTACAAATGTTCTTACAAGTACAACCATTATGATGGTAAGAGTCTATTTTATTTAAGCTTTTCTACTGAAATTCTAAGGGATAATTTCTTCATGGCATGATGGTTCAACTATGTGCAAGTCAGAACTGAATGTTCATTTTTTGCATTTTTTAGTATTTCTTACACTCCAGCAAGAAACAAGATTAAACCTATAAACCTATTTCACTTCAAAAAAAAGATTGAAAAGAAAAAAAAAAAATTCCTTTGTGCTGCATGCAGTGTGCTATAGTTATTTATTTACTTTAAGGCTGAGCACAAAACTGATTTCTAAGGGAAAAACTTAGTATTTAATTTCATGTTGTCAAAAGATAGCTTGTGTTATTTTCAACAAAAATAGCTATCCTACTTTCTTGTGAAGAAATTAAATACTAAGAAACTAATTTCTTCCTGTAAGAAGAAATAGAAGCTGAGAGTGATAGTATTTTTGGTCTTACAGGCTTGCACCCGTTCTTTAATATCTGTAAAAATGAGTATTAATTTTTTCTAAGTTTTCAGTTCAGTAGTTTTCAGTAAATGCTTAAATAATGAGTAGAGCTTCCTGTAAGACAGAATAATTTTCTCTGTTCCCTTTGATAATCAAATGACAGCTGGCTCTTATTTGGATAACAAAATGGCTGTGCTACAATCTGGTGTTGTCTTTGGGATAAATTGCTGGAAATTGCTGTGCTTGGAAATCGAACAGTTCAAAGCTTTGAAAGTGGCATCAATGATTGTATTCTGCTACAGTGCAGACTCAAATACCACCTAGTGCCTGCTGTAAGTGACCAACAGATTATTCTGTAGTCAAAAGTAATCGTTTCACTGATGTAGGCTTAAATAAAGCCATCCTGCATCTAAAGAGCTCTTCCCCGCTCCGTTATGGATTAAGGAGGGTATGATGTTAAAGAGAACTGTTCTTTGTAGCTCCTTCTTCTGATTCTTGGAAACCTCTTCTGATAACCATTCTGCATTTACTAATGACCCTCTAAAGCCTTTTTGTTTCTGTACCAGCTTAAACTGAAATGTCCTTAGGCTGAAATGGTTTTCTCCTTGCTGTGTATATTCATTTGCACACTTCAAGAGATTAGTTTTGTCCTTTTTGGCCTTTGTTTGATAAGGCTGAACAAAGCAGACATCCATTTTTCAACTCTTGCTGATGGGCAGCACTTTTATGTTTTCCAATTTAGATTGGTCTTGACCACAGATAACACTAATATGCTAATAGCCATTTGTAATAATGAAGTGGTATGCCAGGTGGGGTCTCCTCAGTGCCTTGTGCTATAGAAGTGATACTCTCTCACCTTTACTGGAATCTCAGGTAGCTAATTATGGGGTTTTTTTAAGTATTTCCACATTTGTGGCTGATAGTTATCCTTTGCATAACTTGTACATTCCTAAGTTTTTTTTCTTTTTCCTACTCTGCTCAGTTTATAGAAGAAGTTCTTGAATATGTAGTTTATGTGTTTTTGATCTACCCCTTCTTACTGTGAAGCTTCTCAGCTGCCCAGTTACCAAGTTATTTGCTGTTCACGATGTCACGCAGTTGTGTGTGAAATGCCAAATGTATTAGCATGTTCCACTTACTTCTCCTAAGAGTTGTTAATAAAAATCATCAGTCTGAGGATTTATTCTTCAGAAACTAGCCTGAAAGGCTTCCTTTAGCCACATTATCTTGTTTTCTTTTTAAATCTTAGAGATCAGGGCTGGAAAACACCTGGAAATGTCCATCATATTCCTCCATAGCGGGCTAAATGACAACCATCATACTTGCTTGTCAGATTTATGTCCATTGCTGTCATTTTTTAAGGAACATCACAACTGTGTGTGTGCTTATTTTAGTGCTTTACTGTCTTGGCTATTGCTTTGTTTGTAATCTTTTTAGTTGATTCTCTTCCCATAAAGTATCATACTGACTCAATTTTATCCATGTCACAAAATATTTTCTTGCTTAACATTGTATCAAATACTTTATTAAAATTAATATAATTATATAATTAATATTTGGACTGGCCATTAGGAAGCATTTCTTTACCAAGAGGGTGGTCAAACACTGGAACAGGCTTCCTAGAGAGATGGGTATTGCCCTAAGCCTGTCAGTGTTTAAGAGGCATTTGGACAACAAACTTAACACCATGCTTTAACTTTTGGTCAGCCCTGAACTGGTCAGGCAGTTGAACTAGATGATCATTGTAGGTCCCTTCCAACTGCAATAGTCTATTCTATACATAATGATTTCCAAATGTCATAATTCTAATGCATAATTTACTATTTTTAATTTATTTTGTCCAAGCATACAATTTAGCCTGGTGCAACTTTATGCTTAGATGGGGGAGTTAGATCCATGAAGCACGTATCTAAGCAACAACTGTTCCTGTTCTGTGATAACCTGCCTTTCTCTTTCTTCCTCAGCTGTCTCTGGAGATACTTGGAAGACAGGAATTTTGCATTGAGATAATAACTGTGGTTACGATTTTTTTTTTCTCTCAGGAGACTCTTGTGCCTACTCCATTGCCAACACCCCAGAGCACACCACCACAAACACCACCTTCAGAAAAAGAATTGCCTCCGGTGAAAACTCCAGAGTCTTCTCAGTCTCTTACAGAAATGAGTGGGGATGTTCACAAACATGAAAAAACTAAAGAAACAGGTAGTGAAAATAATAATTGAAGTTTAGAAGTAGCAGATATGCTTTAATCTACTGCCTTTAATTTTCTTCTTCAAAAACATGTTATCTCTCAGGATAAATATTCTTGAGGCTATAATTCAAGTGGGAACTCATGTAGTACAAAATTTATGGGCTAAATCACATAAAAAGCAAACATCATCTATTTGGCAACAGTTCTGTTTTCAAACTTAATGCGCATTTTTATGGATTGTGTGATTTCTACCCCTCCCAGCCCCTCCACACTTTTTCACATCAGAAAAATAGCTGCCTTTTGCTCCTTCCTGTATTTCTAATGTTAATTAAGCCAAATTTACACTCCCCAAATAAAGAAGATTATTTTTTAAAATGCAAAGCAGTCTCCCTTATTAAAGGAAATAAGCAATTGTAGTTTTATTCTAGCTCTTTCAGATGCCAACACTGTACTTAAAAGAAATTAGTCTTAATCTAATCTTGTCTCCATAACTATCAAAAGGTGTCACAAACATTCCAGGGGCTTAGTGGAAATGACTAATTCTCTGTCTGAGATTTACTTCCTGCTTTCCTTTCTGATCTGAAACTTGGCTTCACGCGTGCAGGAGTTGAGATTCCAGCTGCCGCTAGTCGTGTTGGCACACCTGTGGTTACCCCTGTCAATACACCTCCTAGAACAACCACACCAAGCCCTCCTGCCTCAGAATGGGTCTCCAAAGCTGCAAAAATAGGAAGTCCAAAGCCTCCAAACCCATGGGATGATGCAGAACTTCCTCTGGAAGAAGAGAAACCTAGTCCTTCAACTGAAGAACCATCCCGTCCCAAGGCTGTGTGAGTTGAACAGGCTGCAGATTTTTCTCATTTCTTAAAAAAATTAATATATATTTTCTTTCTTCATATATCCTCAAAAAGTCACTAGAAATAAATACGTAATTTATTATTTTTTTAGTTGCTTGACTTATATTTTGGAGAAAAAAGTGAAATCAGGACCTTTCTCAGGATTTATCAGGCCTTATTCATTGACCTGTTGAGCACTGTACTTAGTGAACTGGTATTTTTACACCTGCCAGTAAGAAATGTAGCAACAATGAAATATTGTATCAGTAGCATTTTATTTCTTCTATTACCTCAGTGGGAATACACATGGTCATTTTTAGTTATAACCAGAAATTAAGTAATAGTATTGTTGAACCATGTTGATTCTCGGACTATTCTGCAAAATACCGTGTTCTTTCATTTGAAAAACCACTTGCAAATTAATTTATTTTCAGTATTGATTTAGGACTTTAGTCTGTATTGTTCAATGCTTTTTGGTGTATTCATAATGCATATTCTTACATTATAGTGAGATGTCAGTGGCTAATGATGAGGAACCAGTGGCCTTGATTTTACCATCTCAGCAGTTGTTAGCAAAGCCCTTCGAATCGCTTCCTTGCGATCCACAGGTTCCATCACCTGTGCCTACAGTTAGTTCTGGGCAGTCCACGCAGGAAAGCAGCCTCACCCTCACAGAAACAGAAACAGAAACTGCAGGCAGACCCATCTCAGAAGGCGAGGTACTCTTCAGCTATGGACAGCTGGCTGCAAGAGGTAACTAACTAGACAAATTTATGGAAATTAGAATTTGGGTTAATTTTTTTTCTTTATAAAAGTCTCTTCCAGTTTACTGAAGTTACATTTAATACATTTTCTGATAAAACTGCAAGCCTTAACCTGGTCCTTAACTTTCAGTTCATGGTTTTGGATTTAAGAGAGCTCATTGCTCTTTTTGTTATCTATGAACAAAATGCTTCTGCTTACTAATGAAAAAAGATTAAATCTGTTCTTTTGTCATAAGATCAACTAATTGGAACTGTCTTGCACAAGTACTATGTGGTACTAACTATTAAATTTTTCTTGAAAGCAAATTGTAAGAGCAATTTTCTTGGAAGCTGAAAATATTAAGAGTTGGACTCAATGATCCATGTGGGTTCCTTCCAACTCACAACATCCTATGATTCTGTGTCTTTATGATACACATCCAGCAGTAGGAATTTCCAACTTTACTAAAGAACTGTGTTGCAACTATTAAAGAATGTGGCCTTGGCTTTCTTTCATATAACTTGCCTGTTTTTTTAGTATTTGTAACTTGAAATATTTTTCAGCCCTAGCAGAAGGAGGACTGCCTCTTCCAAACCTGACTGAGAGCTTAACTAGTACTTTACGAGATGCCAATGAAATGGTAAGGAATTGTTTCACAAGGAAATGGACTTAGTGTGGTATTCTACCTTGAGCATCTTGATAAATTTGATGTGCTTTAAGCATTTTAACTTAAAAGCTTTTTAAATTTATGCTTTTAAACTGTGCACTTGCAAAGAATTATAGAATTTCAGAGCTCCAAAGGAAAAAACCACATTATGCAAACTAATTAATATTAAAAAAAAAAGTTGAATGATGTATATACTTCTGTAGGTGAGAGATAGCTAATGTGCATCTTCATCTCTTGATTGTTTTTAGTTTCAAGACATCTTAAACAGAATAGAATATTGTTATGCTCTGAGCTGTTTCAGCTTTGAACCATCTTTTAATTGCTTGTAGCTTAAATTATTAAAGCAGGTTAGCTGAGGCTGGAGTTAAAGCTGCTTAAAACTTCAATATAGTTTCTTATCTGATGTTTCCTTTAGTCCATTGTCCTGGAAGCCTCCCAAGTCAAGGTATCCTCCATTCCCTTTCTCTTTTAACATTTTTTTTTTTCCTCAAATGCCTGGACTTTCCCTCTCTAACTTTATGTAATACCTCTTGGTAAGATAACTGTCATATAAATGATAGTGTCAGGTACAGTAATACTGTGCTTAAAGCAAACTGGTTTCTCTATGAAAGAATGAAAACAATGATAGTTTAATTGTAGTAGTATTGGTTGGAAGGGAACTCCAAAGGGGTTTCTAAAAACTTCCTGGACTGCCTTCACAATACTGTATGGCTCTTCTGGAAGTTGTTCAGACAGTTGAAATCTGCCATGAGGATGAAGACTTGCAATCATCAGACCCTGGTTAATGTTTTGGAGGAAGCCTTGTCTTTCTCTTGGTCAGGTGCTCTGAAGCAGACCCTGCCCACAACATCCCCAGTGTTCCTTTCCCCTCTCATCCTGACTCAGATCATCAGGAGGCACATGGAGGTCTGTGAATTCAAGGAATGATTTGACCTGAGATTGAAAACTGTCTGAGCTACTGAGCTGAAAGGGTTGTGTGTTTGTGGCACAAAGTCCAGCTGGAGACCAGTCACTAGTGGTGTGTGCCAGGGATCAATACTAGCGCCAGCGCTGCTTTACCTATTCGGTAATGACCTAGATGATGGGACAGACTGCACCATCAGCAAGTTTGCAGATGGTATAAAACTGGTGATACACCAGAGGGTTGTGCCACCGTTCAGAAGGATCTTACTGGGCTGGAGAAATGGGCTGACAGGAATCTCATTACCTTCAACAAAGGGAAATGCCATCTTCTGAACCTGAGGAGGAGCAACTCCATGTACCAGTACATGCTGGGGGCTGACCAGCTGGCAAGCAGCATTGCAGAAAAGAACCTTGGGATCCTGGTGGACAGGTTGAATATGGACCAGCAGTGTACCCTTGTGGCAAAGAAGGCCACTGCCATCCTTTGCTGCACTGGGAAGAGC
>NW_010303435.1:9165-12808 GCF_000700745.2 Antrostomus carolinensis
TTTAATCAGTACTGGTGAGATAGCATTTGGAGTATTGTGTCCAATTATGGGCTCTCCAGTACAAGAAATATAAGGATTTACTAGAGTGAGTCCAGCAAAGGGCTACAAAAATGATGAAGGGATTGGTGCATCTGTCATATGAGAATAGAATGAGAGACCTTGAATCATTTAGCCAGGAGAAGGGAAGGCTCAGGGGGAAATCTTAGGAATGTGTATAAATACTTGGTGGGAAGGACTAAGGAAGACAGAGCCACCAGACTCTTCTGAGTGGTGCCCAGTGAAAAGACAGGAAGTAGTGGACACAGCTTGAAATTCAGGAAATTCCTTTTAATCATAAGAAATATTTTTGTTGTGGGGGTGGCCAAACACTGGGAGAGATGCTGCCTTGTGCAGTCAGGTTGGACTAGACAATCTCCAGAGGTCCCTTCCAACCTCAATAATGCAAAGTTTAAATGTCCTAGAGTAGGAGTCATCTTTTCTTCTCCCTGCCTATCCTTCCTAAACATTTCTACCCATACATGACCATACTCCACTTGTACATACATTCCCATGGAATATCTGTGATTTCATTCATGTCACAGTTGTGAGACTGTGCCCTGAACTTGCAGATCTTTGTGTTTCGTCCAGACTTTGCTGCCTGAGTGTATAGGCACTTGAGGAGAATTCCCTCCCTCTTGATCAAGATTGTGAAAGTTCTCTCTGTGGGCTTCTCTTTGAATACTTCCTCTGTCTGCCACACTTCTTCTCTTAAACTCTGTTATCAGGTGAACCTAAATTTAAAGTTCTCTTCATCAAGTTAGAAAGCTTGTTTGCTAAGATGTTCTTCCTTCTCTTTGTCAGCTGGATTATAACTCCTTCCAATAGTCCTCCATCCTCAAACCAGGCTCTCTGGCTGAGGAAGCTAAATCCTTGCTGGTGAGAGCAACTCTGCAGCCAGATCATTGCTAGCCACCACTATGTGTGAGGATTTAACTGGTTCCCTGAACTTTGAAAGCCTAAAGGACCTTGTTCTTCTCTAAATATCACAGTCTTATGTGTCAGATAAAAGATTGTGCATGTCTGTAGGTAAAAGGAGAAAACAGTGCATCAGTTCACTTATTTTTAAATGCCTCGATTTTTTTAAGTTCTCAATATGGAAAGTGTAACAGCTTCCTTTATAAAGGAAAAAAAGCTTAATTGTGAATTAAAAGATGAATGTTTCAAGTTCCTACAAAAAACAGTTTTTGGATCATATATTACGTGGATTTTGTTTATTTTAGGATTATGATCCTCCCAGTGAAGGGCAAGTGGTGAGAAGACTGGATAAAGGCTGTCACAGGGATCCTGTCCTGACTCTTTTAACCAAATTGAATCAAGCACCTGCTGCTGCACAAGAAGGAATGTACCATTTGGAGGTAATTTACAGTCTTTTGCTTTCCAATACAGTAGTTTTGAAGTGATACTTTCTTTCTCAAAAGCAGATAAAATATTTCAAGCTTATCCTTCCTGTTGGCTATAGAACAGCTTCATATACTTTATTCCCTGCTGGAAGTGATCCCACTTCTGTTGGCTGTGTTCTCCTGGAAAGCTTTTTTAAAACACTGAAGGTTAAGTGTTGTTAAGGCAAGTTAGCTGTACATAGTATCACACACCTAGTTTTCAAGGTGTGTATGTGACTGTTCCAGTGTACCAGATTTGTCCTGTCATTTTGTACACCTGGGAAGTTTTCTGTCACTTCAGCAATAAAGGTGGTATGTTTAGCAGTACAAGTTCATTGCACTTGAGCCATGTGGGTGTTTTAGGGAGATATGAAGAATAACTCAGCAAATGTTTACATGCACTTTTTCACGTACTGTTGATACTGATCTTGGAACAAAACCTCAAAATATTTGTATTCAGTTGTCAGAAGAAACTAGACTAACAAAAAAAAATACGACTCCCTGCATCACAGAGGACAAAAGTAATTTTTTGTCAGACATCTAAGTATTTTCTATGTGGAAAATAGTAGTTTGGACTGGTTGTCTGTTCTAACTGACATAGCTGGAGGAAGTGAATCGAGAATACTACAATATGGTTCATGAACACCTTTATTTACAGTGGATCTTGCTTTTTGTGATTTTATTGATGCATGTGCAGTTTCTTCTTTGTGTCTTGGTCAGTTTGATCTAAATAATTACTCACCTCCATAACTGTTCCTTTGTCCTTATTTTACTTAACGACCTGTGGTGGATGGACTTAGTGAAAAGCTTTCTACAGTGTCAGCTCTGAGTCTGGCTGTAATTGTAGCGACATTTTCTCATCAGCATTGCCAGTTACAAATGCATCTTTAAGTTGCTTTTTTCCTTTCCCATAGTCATGAACAGGTCAATCTGTCATTAATAAATTCCCCCCTCAGATTCTAGCAAGGTGTGTGCAGGTGTACCTTCTCATTTATAAGAGAAAGAATATTCTTATAGATCTTACTAGTATTGTTTTAGAATGATAGTGCACAAATGTGTATGTGTATTCAGCCTGTTTTCCTGCATAGAAGCAAGCTGGTTTTTCTTTGCAGCTTTGAAAATCAGAATCCAGAGAACCATCCCTATTTTAAGTGCTATCCAAGCCTACTTAAACATTTCATCTGACATGCTGTACAACAGAGAGTCAATAGCTTTTAGAGGCTTCCAATGTTACAAGGTCAGGTAGTCAACAATGGCCGTATGTGTAACATTAAAGACTTAATGTGCTAAAAATATAACTCAGGTTCTGATCATGTTGGGATACCAGTAACAATAGCAGTTAAGTTCTTTGGCTATAAGTGATTCTTTTCTGTCCAGTACTGATAAGTGTAGATCTTGCTTTTAAACCCAGTCAGATGCTACCTCTTCAGTTTCAGTTTTCTTTATTCAATGCAAATAGTATAGACTTAAGTTTATGTCTAGTGTAAGGGTTAATGTAGAATCATGGAATGGTTTGGGTTGGAAGGGACCTTAAAGATCATCTAGTTCCAAACCCCCTGCCATCAGCAGGGACACCTTCCACTAGACCAGGTTGCTCAAAGCCTCATCCAGCCTGGCCTTGAACACTTCCAGGGAGGGGGCATCTACAACTTCCTTGGGCAACCTAGGAATTAAATAACAGTGTAATTAAATAACAGTGCCTGGTTTTGGAAGAAATACATTGGGTTTTTTTATACCTGCTGTTCTGATGTTGCTGTTCTATGTAGGATTCTGATGAGAGTGTTGGGGAGCTCAGTGAAGGTCAAAGACCGAGGCTGACCAGAGCAGCAGAGAGAATCCTAATGGGACATTCAGTTCATATGGACCATCCAGCTGCTCAGACTTCTAAGAACAGACCACACCAGGGTGTCCGTTCTGCATCGCCAGGGCAGCTTGCCCAAATTGGAGGTACGATTAGACTGGTACTTCTTCTCTGTGATATTTATGTGGATTCTGAGTTTTTTCTATAACAGTATCTAAAATAATTTCAGAGAGCATGTTGAAAATCCAGTATTCAAAATTTGTAGGCAGTTGCTGCAATTAAATTATTAGCATTCCTGTTCTGAGAACTGAGTTTCTTTCAAGCTGCATCTTCACCCTTCTTTGTCTGTAATATTCTATAACTGAACAAAAATTGTGCCAAGTACCCACTTGCTGTGGTGGGTTGACCCTGGCTGGTTGCCAGA
>NW_010303436.1:0-1492 GCF_000700745.2 Antrostomus carolinensis
GTCACAGCACTTTGCTGCAGGTGGCTGCTGGGGTCTATGCTCCTGGGAAGGGGTTCAAAGGCAAGAGCCCTTCCTGGCCAGTGTCTTCTGGCTCCAGATGGAGAGCTGCAGCTATGAAGCTGGGAGGAGGATGAGTAGCTGGAGGGGTTCAGCTTGAGGCTTTGTCACTTTGCACTGCTTGAGAGTCCCATGGTTCCCTGGAAATCCTCTCTGGGTTTTGTGTGAGCTCTGGTGGGGGAGGCTGTCACTGCTGCACTGCTCACCTGGACATGGCATGGGGCAAGAGAATGGGGTCTCAAGCACTCCATGGGTGGGTGAAACCCAGGGAAGGCTTGGTCATCTGGGAGATAAGGGTGATGATAAGCCCTCTGCCCCTGAACAGTGCCTGTGCCCATAGTGGGAGTAGGGGCACTCTTATGTGTGTCAGGGTAAGTGGTTAGAGACACGGAGAGGGACAGGCTTGTGCCAAACTTCCTCTTGTCACCTCCCAAAAATACTCCTCAGCCAATTTTGCCTCTGACAGAAATCTGCCAAAGGCCCGTTTGGTGGGACCCAAGAGTTCAGATGTCACCAGTCCGTGGGAGCTACAAAAAGAATGAAGAAGTGATGCTGAGCTGCAACAATGGTTTCCAGCCATCCTTCACCCATGTCAAATGTGCAAGGGAAGCTCAGGCATTGAATTATTCTGGGTCTTTAAACAGAGATGTGTGGCTGGGGAGGAAAAGCAATGATGACTGGATCCACATTGAGGGGAATATTGTGTGCATTGGTAAGCAGGGTGTCAGGAGATGCCTGTCCCATGATCAAATCCCTCCCTTTTTATCCATCTCTGAAATTCTGCCATCACCACTGTGGCCAGGGATGCAGTTCTGGTGCCTGATTGGGGCCACCCAATTCTCCCTAGTTTTGATACCTGAGAATATTTCCCCAGTATTCTAGCACAGCCTCGTTCCATTCCAAGAGGCTTTGCTGAGGTGTCACATCCTGGTAGACAGATGTGTCACCTTCTGTCTCCCTTCAGTGGCTGTGGGGATTGCTGGGATTGTGGATGCCTCATGACCTACCCCTGCCCAAGCTTGTCACCTCCCACCCCAACTAACACCCACTTTCACCTCTGCCAGAAACGTGCCAAAGAACCCAGTGGGACTCAAGACTCCGTCTGGCACCAGACCAGGAGAATTACAAGAAGAATGAAGAAGTGATGCTGAGCTGCCCTCGGGGTTTACAGCTGTCCTTCACCCATCTCAAGTGTGTAGGAAAAGTCCTGCTCATCAGCAATGGGAAACCTCTGTACAAAGAAGCTTGGAATGGAAGGGGCATCAGAGGTGTCTGGACCCGCATTCAGTCAGGCGTGGAGTGCATCGGTAAGGGAGGCATCAGGAGCTCTCCTGGCTCTGCCCTTCCTGAGCAGGGGAAGGCAGGCTGTGCGTGAACAGCAGGCTTCAGTGCACAGGAGGTTCCAGGCTCTCTGGCTGCCTGGGGAAATGGCAGG
>NW_010303436.1:1572-3450 GCF_000700745.2 Antrostomus carolinensis
TGTGGGCAGCCTCAGTCCCTGAGGGTCGTGGCAGGAGGGGGCTGTGGGATGAGGGTGGGGGGCAGTGGCCAGAGGTGCCCATGCCAGGCCAGAGCAGAGCTGTGTGTTTGATGTGAAGATCCCTGAGCACTTTGGGAAACACATGTGCTGGGGAAGGGGGCTGCAGTGCTGGAGGTCAGCCAGACATGCAAGGTCAAGGTGACCATAAGCATTGCAACAGGGTCTGGGGGATCACAGGGCTCTGTTCCCTGTGTCCTCTCAGCCCATGCAGGCAGGGCAGAGGCCTCAAACCTATGTGCCAATCTCCCCTGTTTCCTGCTGCATGCCATCACAGGAGGAGTTGGCTTTTGCATTCACTGTTTATTATTTTCTAAGGAGGCCTCAGGGTGTTGTGGTCCTCCCAGAGTCCATCAGTTTCTGTGCAAGCTTTGTGCATTGTACAAGCTTCTGGTGGTTCCCCCAAGTTCCTGGAGCTCTGGCTCCTCCTGGCCTTTCACATGAGGCCTGGAGGAAGGAGCATGGTATCCTTTTTCCCCTCATCCCCTTGCCAGGGATGTGGTGCAGGTGGAATGCTCCTTATGTCCTCCACCTCCATCCCTCTCCCTACTGTACCAGGGAATGGAATCTCCTGCTTTAACCCCTGTCCTGCCTGCAGGTCCACCTTCTGCCCTGCTAACGCCTTCCCATCTTGTCGGTGCAGAGAAATGCCAGAAGCCTCAGTGGGACCCCAGGTTTATCTTTGACCCAGATCGGGGGACCTTCAATCTCAGTGAAGTGGTGAAGGTGAGATGCCCTGAGGGGCACTGGCCTCCCCCAATGGGGATCAAATGTGTGAAACTGAACCCAAGGGAAGGCTCCACGATTCCTCGCAGCGGCTGGATTATGAGGAACAGCACGAGCCACTGGCAACCTGTGGAGGGGGAGATGACCTGTGTGGGTGAGTGAGGGCACCAGACACTCCCCCCATGCTCTCAGTTTTTTCTCACCAGGCAGGGAGAGAGGTGCTGTACGTGTCCCACAGTGTTAGTGCCCTGTGCTCAGGGTGGTCAGGGCACGGCGTGGTCATTCACTCCAGTGAAAGCTGCTGCTGCTGCATCCCAGGTTTTTATCTGCTCTGTTGACAAATGGGGCATGGAGGAGGACAAGTCCTCACCACTGTCCATGGGGCCCCAGGCAGCATACCCAGACTAGCCAGATGGGTCTGCCTGGAGAAGAGCATGACAGTCCAGGGGCAGGAGGGCAGGGCTCTGCTCTGGCTTCTGGGTTTGTTGCCTAAGTTACTGTTGGTGTGAAAGCCACCAGTCATGAGAGCAGTTATCAGTGACGGGGAGCAGCTGCAGAGAGACCACAAGTGCTTGCTCTTGCCCTCCCAGGGTCACTGCAGCACTGAGAGCAGCCCTGGGCAGGGTCCAGGGCCAGAGGAACTGACCCTATTGCAATGTTTCCTTCACAGATATCCTCCAGGTTGACCCTGGAACCTTGGAGATTTCCAGCACCAGCATCAAACTAAACTGGACCTGCAGGCTCCCTGATGCCTGCCAGCACATTAGGGCCAGGTGCCGTCTGGAAGAGCATTCCTTCCCTCCGTGTGAGGCTGAGGAGGTGAAGGGAGAGCAGATGCTACAGGGCCAGGAGGGAACATTTGCCTGTCCACCTCTGCAGCCCTTCACTGTCTACAGTGTCACCATCTCCCTGCTGCCCAGCACAATCCTGTACACACGGCTCCTCACAACAAAGGAAACAGGTACATGTCCACCTACATGAAATGTAGAGGTATCCTTTGACTGGCAGCTCCACTTGATCATCTGTTCCCTTCAGTGATGGGATTGGGACTGGGCTGCTTGCATCCTGCAGGGCTCAGGGGAAGGGGCTGTGCAG
>NW_010303437.1:0-11748 GCF_000700745.2 Antrostomus carolinensis
CTTCATCAGTTCTAGATTTCTGCCCCACTGGTACAAGCCCAGCTATAGTCCCATCCCCCCTCGAATCTGGTTTATTCCTCTAGAATTCCTCCATTATCCTTTCCTTGTGTCATTTCCTCTCATCACATATACCCACTTTCCATGGTGATCCTGTATGTATCCTTTTGCACCTTCATATTTCCTGTTCAGTTCTTATCTCTAGATAATGTCATCTGCAACTACAGAATAAGTACTGTCTTTTTTTATCACTGAAAACTCATAGGTCTTCCATTTCAGGTCATTTTTCTAGTCACATCAAAATGGTGACATGTCCTCTGAACATCTTTGTGGATGTGTAGCAATCACCTCAAATACACCTCCCCTTTCTCTTTACACTACAGATTAGGTAGGCACTTTCCCAGAATTTGAGTATTTGAGAATTTTTCTTCAAACACTCCTCAAATATTTTCTGTGATAGAAGCAAAAGTTTGCTGGCAGTTGAGAGGCTTACGGACTCATAGCATAATCTTGAGGTGATCTAGTCCAACCTCATGCTCATAATGAGCCTTGAAAATAGACCAGACCGATCAGTGTTTCACCGCTTCAATGGGGAAGTCTTCCTCTTATCCTCAGTGTACATTATCATTATCTCACCTTAGGACGGTTGACCCTTGTTCTGCTACACACATCTCTGACAAAAGCAGAAAAGAAACTGAATTAAGAATATTTGCCTATTTCTTTAGCTTGTTGAGGTTGCTGTAAATGACATTTCTGTGCTAAGACTGTCTACATATAGCTCAACATTTCCTTATTCTTTATATTGCTCTGTTTATAACTTTTAATCTAATGACCCGATATTATTAACTCTTTTTTTCACTTGTTTTGTGCTTGCATTTTACTGTGACAGTCTATTCCTTGTGTAAGACTTATAGTTACTATGACAGATAAGTACTGACAATATAACATCATAAGGTATAGTAACTAATGTGAAGCATAGTCCTAAAAGTGTCAGAAATTGCCAGTTGTTACCAAAAGGGATGCAGGCTTGCTATGCCCATAGTGATTCAGTGTAACAGTTGATTTTCCATGTATTATATGGAGATAAATCAGAATTAGGTGAATTTCCCAGAGAAAAATTGCTCATTCAGTGACATTAAAACTTTAAAAAAATACATGTTGCTTTAATTCAACTTCTTTATAAGAAAAATTCAAAGAAATAATGGAAAATTAAAAAAATATTTTATTGCTCAAATGACATTCTTTTTTATTCTTTTAATTTCCTTTGAATTTACTTCCTTATTGTGATTGTAAGTCTCAATGAATTGTATATATTAAGAAAAAGTTTAATTTTGTCTTAAAATATTTTAAATTATTCTGTTTCCTAAACAAAAAGAATAATCCCTTCCACCTGAAATTCTTTTCC
This sequence comes from Antrostomus carolinensis, assembly GCF_000700745.2. Taxonomy (NCBI): domain Eukaryota; kingdom Metazoa; phylum Chordata; class Aves; order Caprimulgiformes; family Caprimulgidae; genus Antrostomus; species Antrostomus carolinensis. The sequence goes on from NW_010303437.1 coordinate 1,403, forward strand.
TGCATAACTGACTTAACACATCTATCTCATTTCTCTGTCTTCTCTCCATTACCTTCTGTATCCAAGTTGTTATTCCAAATCCACAAAACTTTCTAGTAAACTGAACTGAAGGGGTGAAGAGTTTGTAAGAACAGTCTGTGTTACTAAATTACAGATGTATTCAGCAAACTCTTAAATCAGTCAGTATTATTAGAGTAAGGAAGGCTTCCAGTACAGAATTTTTTAAAACTCTCCTTTGAAATCATCATTTTAGCTAGCATAGCAAGTACTGAAGTATTTATGGAAACAGCTGTGAAACACTGGTTTGCTGAACTGTGAAGGACAGATTCTATCTTCAAAGGCTCAAGAAGAAGGAAAATATACTATGAATTTATGCATAGATTCTCTGGGTGACAGAAATCAAATGAAATGTTTCCTTATACAGTGACAATTTATTGTGAGAAATAAGCATGAACAGAAAGCTGAGGGTAGATTCTGACATAACTGGAATTAAAAACATGACTCTCACCTGAATTTATTTTCTTAAATGCTTCTAAGTAGACAATATCTTTTCTATTTTTGTTTTATCAGTGAAAAGCAGTGGAGCTTTTCTATATACTTTTTGTTTTGATTACTACTGTGTGGATGAAAGGCCTTACAGTTTCAGATTATTCTTCATTTCTATTTAACAGAGATAGGTATTGACAGTATCCTCCTACTATGTACCCTATGAGATGGATTATATCTGCTTAATGATAGAAAATAAAGCTTCTTCAGGCTCTGTAACCCTCCATTTTAGACAGCACTAAGAAGAGGATACCACCCCTTGTTGAACTGACTTTTTAATTCCTTCAATCCTGTGCTCTGTTTGAACCATTTTAGATGTATAAAGCACTAGAATATAATACTTCATGGAGATTTCTATAAGTACTTCTAAGAAGGCAACATTCACTTAATTTAAATATTGCTTTTTTGAATGTTTCAATCCTCAGTCATCATTAATCATGACTAGCAGTTGGCATTTCTCCTCTCTGATGCTGCTACAAGAAGTACTTATTTGGTCTAGGATCCTGGGGTAAAAATGTAAAGGTAGGACCTTCTACATACAAATACCCAAATTTACTCTATGATTTTAAAAGCATAAGAAATAGTAGAAATAAAAAAAAAGAAATAGTTTTCTTGTGCCTCTACTAGCCTCTACTTCACAGAATTGAAAAAGAATTATATTCTCACTGTGATTAAAAATCCAAGTCTGTTTATTCATCCTGTATGATTTATTCTTCCCGTTAGTGAAAAAGCATTAGCTTTTTAACTGCCTAATACAAAAAGCACATAAATCAACCAAAAAACAGTGCCAAAAGCAGTAAGAAAAGAATAAAGATAGCACTCAACCAAAAGTTGCACACAAGCTAGGTGTTTGTACTCCTATGATGCTATGTTTTGTTCTTGTGCTAATAGAACAAATCTGGGAAGAAACATACTTGCCATAGGAAGTAAAATAAATACAGTTTAATCTTTTTGGTGGATAGTCTCAAAACTGAGGACAAACTTGAGGTCAGTAAATCCGGCTGGCAATACTGCAGCAAAGATCTCAGAAGAACAATGGTCTGCAATATACTAAATGCAATTTACTAATTGTCACCCCTCTTTTTCTCTCCCAAAAGAAATGATCTGATTTTATTGCTCCTATAAGATGTGTCTTTTAAATCATAATACTTGTGATAGTTTCACTGGGCTAGCCATTGGCTAGCAGCCAACACAGCTGTTCACCCCCAGGGGTCAGGGGAGAGGATTGGGGGCGAGGATTGTGGGTTGAAATAAAAACAGTTTAATAATAGAAATAAAAGAAAACTTAAAATAATACTAATATTAAAATAGTAGTGATAATGATAACAGTAACAAAATATACAAATGAGTGATACACGGTGCAACTGCTCACTACCTGCTGACCAAGCCCGGCCCGTTCCCAGATAATGATCCCGGAGGAGCGACAATCCTGAACCGAAACCGCAATCACAGAAGAGTGAGATCCTGAGCAAAAGCCAGAGAGAGCTAAAAGAGGAAGAGACCCTCACTAATATAGTGGACATGATGTGATATGATATGGAATATCCCATTGGCATATCTAAATGTCAGTTTAGCTTATTAATTTAAATATTCCTCATCCCCTTAGTGCTTGTAGAGTAACAGAACACAAAGTGATTCACTTCCACCAACAAAAATGCAAACATGGATATGTTATCAGTGTCTCTCTCATAACAAATTCCAGGCTAAAAAGCAAAATGCAGCACTATTCTAACTATTGAAAAAGAAACCCTGCTCTGTTTCAGCTAAAAACCAGGACAAGACTTTACTTTTTTACCCTACAAGGTTTAACTCCCTTCAATCTGATGACTTAATGCTATTTCCTTCCACTTTTTGCTGTTGTGCCTATCACTTCTTCCATTTACCTGTGCTGACTATTCTTGTAAGTGCTGCTCCTGAACAAACTTCAATATTACTTCACAGTGGATGGTAGAATTAATTGTTACTAAGGCATAATTAAACCCTGTTCACCAGAGTAAGACAAAATATGCGTAAGATGAGACTCATCAATGTGAAAAGGATTAGTGATATAATTCCTCCGGGATCATAAGAAACTCATATATAAACTAGTGAAAGATATATGGGGCAACTAAAAAATTCAGCTGTAGAAGTACTTGCTTCTTGAGACATCTCACACACTTTTTCCAGTGTGTACTGAGTTGCATCAAGGAACAGCTGCCTAAAAGCATTAGGGATATAAAGGTGAAGAAGTTTCTGCATCATGCCAATTCCCAAACATTATTGACATGATATGGTTTTCAGTAGAGTGTTTCCTATCAGGAAAGGGAGAACTGATAAATTCAAAAATCAGTTACATAAATATAATATTTAATTTGCTAGCATTTAATTTATGAAACTATTGAAATGCTCCTTTTAGACATTCTAATGTTGTCATTTGTACCTCATATTATATTTGAAATCATATGGCTAAAATAAAATATTTTTTCCATATGCTCATGAACATTGAGGCAAGGCCAAAGTTGAGAACAGGGCTGGAAAAACATTTTGTTGCACTGGGAGAGGAAAAAGGTAGTTCATCTGGTGGCAGTCTGCAGATGTTACCTTAAAGCCATTCTGAATCCTATTATTGTGCAGTTCAGGACTGCTAAATGAAAGCTGCTTTGCTTAATTCTCACAGCTATTGAAGACCAGAAGCATCCCACTGCAGGCTCAGGGGCCTCATGCTCTGCCTCTTGCATTGATTTTGCAGTTCCTTTCTTCATTATTTTCCAGGATCTCGATTTTTTCATTATACTAAAGCACCTTCTGCTTGATTCAGTGCTCTGCAGGGTAGAAGTATCTGACCCAAATGCAGTGAGGTACACGTTCCTCCTCTATGTAAAGGCATGCCACTTGTCTTCAACCTTCCTGACAGGTGTGCAGGGGTTGCTCCTGGTTCCTTCACATCTCCCTATCACTTCTCAAAGGCACAGGTAGAGATGAGCCTGTGGCAGAGCCCAATACACTGTGGCTCTAAGCAGCTAATCCTGGCAGTGCTCCAGGACTACAAGGTGCGATACGGGGCAGGTTGCTGCTAGAGGCCCACTCCCCTCCAGGCAGGACAGACCCTGTGTCTGTGGTTTGAAGCAGTATCTGTAGATATATGTAATATTGAGTGATTTCTGTGTGCATTTTTGTCTGTAGCATGTGTACTTTTTAAGCTCCTTGCCATTGCTCACCCCTGAGTATAATCATTATAGGCATAGCATGCTTGCAATTAATAAAGTCCTTCACTTCCAATGGTTACAGAAACCTACTAACTCCCAGGGCATATCAGCATATGCACTTTAGAAAAACTTCCTAGGTTTAAACTCTTTCTTTTGATCATAGATGCTGTTTTAATTCTTATAATGAAAAAAAAAAAAAAAAGAAAGAAAGAAAGAAAGAAAGAAAGAAAGAAAAAGAAAAACCCAAGGTGTGCTATAGGAATGTTATCCCTAAACAATCTACTGGAGGAAATAGCTAATCCTAATAGCAGGAGATGTAACAAACAGGGCCCATTATCTGTTAATGGCCCTCCTTCTTCAGCTACATTAGTCATCATCAGACTGGTAGAATTGAGTGAATCCCCAAGGAAATAAATAAAAATTTTATATCATTCAAACATCCTTTCTATTTCACTTGTTTCATGTGATTTTTACTACTTCAACATTATTCTTTAATACAAATAAGTAATAAAGATAACAAATCAGATTGTTCTGTGAAGGAGAATACCTCAGAAAACCCAGCTCAAATTATCAACTGGGAATTTATGTGGAGAGCTTACCATATTTACCCAGTTTCTTTTCTGTGAAGTCTTTACTGAGACAGTCAGGTACGGAACTTTTCTGTTCAGGATCAGCATTCCCACAAATTTCAATGTCATTTGTTATAATTATCAGCTGTGATGAAAAACAAAACACAGAATGACAATGCACTCAGGTACAAAAAGAATTAAGGGTAAGTTTTATGTCACACTGTTAACTTTTTTCTATACATACCCAATGCCATGACTCATTAACTGGAGTTTGACATAGCTGGGAGAGGTTTACAGTGAAGACTTTTTAACCATCTCTGAATTTAGTGGGTATTTGGCCTGACAAGCATAGATTTTGGTAACACAAAGTAATGGACATACAGAGACAGTCTACTTGCTCTTGTTAATACTGCATTCATACTGAAATTATATTCTATAGCAATGATGCTCTAATATTATTCAGAACTGATAAAAGTCTCCCACTGGTTGTGTCTATATTTGAATGCACTACTTGGATGCAATCCCAAACTGTTCTGCAAACCTAGGATGAACATCTGGGACAACATGACTTTGGATATGCGGTTTCTCTTTGCAGCAGTCCAAAAATTCACTACAGTGTGGAAAAACCACACAAGCTGTGGCCACCGTTATGTATCTCAGATACCCGTGCAGTGCCATCATGTGAACAATATGAGGTAGGCAAGGGCTTCCAAAAAGTACACACTGTCATAGCCTTAGCTTATTTCCTGAAGTCTTTCTCCCAGTGTATTCTGGATGTAGATTTAGTGTATTCTAATAAACATCAGGGTAAGCATGTTTGGCCTTCATCCCTGGCTTCACACTGCTTCATTGTGTAGTGACTCACAAATGGGCACTCCCAACTGAGTCAGGCAGAGCAGAAAAAAAATTAATCGATGAAATGAGCAATACTGAGAAATAACTGGAACAATGATCTAGTGTTGGAGAGTTTCTGACTATGCTAGTGTTGTTTAATTTGCTCTTCTCAAAGATGAGAAATGGCTGAGTAAGGTATTCTAGAAGGTACTGTTTGCTCTTACATCTTTAACCTTTTATAAGCCCTGAAGAATTTGCTTTATTCACAAAAAAGGCAAAAAGAACACTAAGAAATCCATCCAAACTTTCTGTATGACCTGTTCATGTTAGTTACTAGTTATCTTCAATAAGCACATCTTATTGCAAAATAGAAACATGTCAGTGCAGTCCTTACTTATCTGGAGTCTACATAGGTTCTAAATGGGCACTTCATGTTGTATTTGGTATTCTAATTTCAGTTTGCTCTTCTCTTACTCTCAGTTAAGCTTTATCTTCTTGATATTATTGGTAGAGTTCCTCCATTTTTCTGATTGGGTTGGCCATGGTAATAATATTTAAATGTTTCAATCTAATTAAAATAGAAAGCTCTCTCTTCAATTTGCTAGTTAACTTTCTAAGATTTTCCTCTCCATCTTGGTTTCAGATTCTGCTTTAGTGGGTATGTCTTCTAGTCAATGCAGAAAAACACAGGGATCTTAACAGCAAAGCCACAGATCTTGCTTGACTGGTGTGTCTGCTTCTCAGTCTAGTGACAATGTTGAACAAAGGAAAAATCCTGAGGCATATAGTCAGATCAGAATATCACACTGAAAATCCAGTATTTCTTTATCTGAGTATAACTCTGGAAATACAGATTTGAAAGGAAAAGCTCACTTAGAAATCCTTGTTGCTTTTTCTTAGTATTTGCTTATAGGTATCACATTGATGTGAAATGTCATTCTGGAAACATTGTAACAGCTATTAAGAATGCAGCTATCCTATTACATATGGTGTGTATTGAAGGCTAAAATAAAGATTAAAATCACACTGAAGTAGATTATTTTCTTTATAGATCATTGAAGATTTATATGTCTGTTATATATGATGGGAATGCAACAGAATACCCCTATCATCTTCTCTCATAAAATTTAAGATAGATTTGGTTTTTTATTTATGAGCCTTCACCAACAGTGTATAGTAGTTCAATCACCTTTTTAGAAGCAAAACCTTTGCTGCAGTATTTCATTGGGTTTTCTAGTGGTGCCATAAACTTCCATTGTTTTGACACAAATGAAAGCAGTAATAGCTTCTAAATAAATCTCTGTGACATACAGATGTTTAAAATATAATAATAGACATCTAATCTATAGAGAAAGGCAGGTAATCAAAGTACAAGTATTCTACATGACAATAAATTCTGTACTACAGTCTATTCAGTTTTCAGTCATGAAGTTTTGTATTATTGCAACTGATTGCCAATGAGATAAAATGCGTTTTTAATTTAGCATTTTATTTACTAATAGTTACAAAACTCAGGAAAATGTCACTTTAATACTGGTATCCAAAGAATATATTTTCTTTATATGCAAATATGATATTCGCTGATATCTCTGATTCTTACTGTTAGAACTTACTTATCTTACTTTCTGTGGAGGAAGCATTACTTACTATTCCTTTAATTTGAATAAAATTTCTCAATTGCTTGTAATAGTAATTTTTAAGTCAACAACAATTTTGCAGTCCTTATTTAAGAAAATTAAAATTACAGGTTGTTTTCCTTTTTATAAGTTACGGTGATACCAGTATCTCTCCATGAATTTCATATGACAAATTCATATCCTATGACTTTGGTGCAGCCTTAATTCCACAATTCATTACAAATCTGCATTATAATATTCATAAAACTAATGATAAAAAATCTGAAGTTTTGATAAAAGAAATTCCTCTGAAAAACTGGAAAAGCATGTCAGCTAGTTCTAGTTCCTAGATATTAACATGTACTTCCTGTTCTGTTTACACATGGTCCACTAGCTCCAGTCCAAGAAAAATACCTCACAAAGTGCACAGTTTGAATCTGATAAACAAAAATTATATTTTAAATAAAAATTTGTGGCAAAATTCATGCTACACGTTGAGTTTTTAAAATTGGCTCTATATAATGGAAATTTCTCAATTTGACTGCCCAGATTGTCATTTTCTGTGCAACAAGAGAAGATGAGTGTTTATCTTCTAGACTATGAAATAAATTGAACAACATCCAGCTTAAGGGTAGGTGCAATATACTGACTCTCCACAGTTTTTAAGTTCTGTTGTTTTCCTTCTTCTATCTTATTAGTTTATATCTCTCTAACTTCTCATCTGCAAGCCCTTGCTAGCTTTCTCTTCCTTTCTTTCCTTTCTAAACATGACCTATTAAACCCTACCTAGTGGATTCTCCCTCACACTTCCTAATGCACTGTGTTTTAAAATTGAGCAAAGGAAAAAGTAATTTTACCAGGCTTACATGGAATCCGAGTCTCCTTCACTCAGCAAAGAAACCCATTGTTTACAAGCTGTGGGTGAATGCCATGTGAGCAGGTGAAAATGAGAATTTGTAGGGTGTGATAAGGGTTTTTATCTATAATGCATTCATCCAGCAGGGCCCTTGTACAACAGCTATAACTAGCCCTTGTAGTATTAAATAATTGCTAATACTTTTCTAAGTGAAGAGAAGAAAAAGAAATAGATGGATGAAAAAGGGTCGTTACAGTCTAGCACATACTGAGTCTTAGTATGTTCATGTGTTTTTTAAATTTTCATTAATCTTTCTTCATCTTCTTTTCTTCATAGGCGATGGAGCTCATTTTTAATAGCAATAGTGTGCTACTGGTAACATCAATATGAACTTCTTCCAGTGCTTACACTAGCCATCATGCAAAACGCAGTTATCGACTGTTGTTGGGAACATTCCCTATTTCCATGTATTATTCAGAGCACCCAGAAATAACTCTTTAAGTACCTTGTTAAAAGCATTAAAAGGAGAACTCTGCTAATGTCAGAGTCTGCAAGAAAAGATTACCTGTGATTTTCTGTGCTATAACGATTAAGGCAATACCACAGGCTATAGTACAAGAAAATTAAGAATTTTCAATACTGTATCATCACCATGAAAGAAACTGTAACTGGAATTATCTATCGAATTGTTCTAAAAATTGAACTGAAAATGATGGAAAAAAATTGATACTGGGTTTATCTGCCAAATTAATAAAAATAAAACTCAATTCTTACATGGAACACTAAAGTGCTATTATTTTATTACATTACCTAAAACAAGTAGATAATTTAGAAGCTATTAAAGCATTCTTAGTCTGCTATAGCTGAGGCAGAAGCTGCCTGCATAACTTTAAAACTTTTTGTCTGTTCCACTTCAGCTCATTGCGGTCTTCAACTGCTCATGCATGACAGGAATTCAAAATATCTAGCATCCTGTTAGTGCATTACTGCATAAAATAGAAACATGCACAATTAATTTACTGAGAAAAGAAGATAGATAACCTGAAACTATATTATATCAGGTCAATTTTCATCGATTGAAAATATCTGAACCAGGATCAACTTCACTATGCTCATGACATACTACCTGTGATTCATCCACAAGAACTACCTGTAGTCCTAAAGGAAGCCTAAATGTCATCACAAGGTTGCATTATTTTTTACACTATATCAATGACTTTTGGTGATCATACTTAATAGCAGTAATTTTCAGTAGGAGACAGGAATAAAACAGCTCTCCCAAATATAAATAACTGAAATCAACAATGTAAACTACCATAAGTGCCACTGATTCTAAGATCTACATGATATCCAGCCTCTGTGGCTGGGGTTTGGAATTTGGTGGTTTACTCAGAATTTCTTACTGTTGCATAGGCAAAGGCTGGGAAACTGAAAGTCCTGATTTCTCTTTATTTGCACTGGTGAATTTAAGTGTTCAAATCAACACAGCAATATTCCTATCATTCAAGTGTGAGAGAGGAGAAAAAACCAAAACATTTTTCTTTCTTTTCTGTTACCACAGGTGGTATTTTCAAAAGTGAAAATGAGTGCTTTCACGTGAGCCGCTAAGTGAGGTTGCGGAGCCTGGCTCTTGGGAGGAGCTCAGAAAAGGGACACAAGGAGACAAGGCAAATCCATGCCAACAAGGAAGGAAGTGCTCAGACACCCTGGAGGTGGATGGTCAGCTGCAAGTATAGCCTCCCCAAAGCAAGTACTGAGATACTTGGAGTCACCAGGTCAGCAGCTCCGTCGTTTTGAGACCAGATAGTGGCCAGGGAGAAATCATTATACGTGCGGTCACTCTGATCGTCCTGAAGAAGCCAGAGATCACTGCAGGAGGTCAAAAGAAATCTTCCTTCTACTTCTCACAACAGAAGGAGAGGAAGTCTGGGCAGTACATTTTGCAGAGAGGATATCTTTGCCAACGAAGGAAAAATAAAGAAAATATTGAATAATAGTATCTATATCTCATATAATAAGTTTGGTTTCTTGAGACAGAGGTTTTAAAACCTATAGACATTTTAGGAAAATTTTGTTCTGTTAAGGTAGAGAGGAAATAAAATTAAGATAATGCTTGATTTAAAGATCAGACCATATATTGCCAACAAAGTTTTCTGGAGACAGCCATCATGCCAAACTACTGGTTTGTGTTTAGAGTGCCTGTAGTCAGACAAGACAGTACATGACAAAGTGTGATGCAAACCAGATTTCTTAGTTTCTCCTTTAAAAGCCAGCAGAGTGCCACAAGAAACTTTAAAGGATTTAAAAAAGAAAAAAAGAGTATTTTTAAATTATTACTTCCAGACCAACGGATGTTAATTTACAAATTTCTATTCTCACTTAAAACTAACAGAATGTCTTCTCAAAAACAGTTCTTCGGTTAACCACTGCTACTGAAACCTTATTAACCATGGCCTGTCACACCTTGAAATATCGGTGGAGACATCTAAATCTCCCAATTCAGAAAAATCATGAGTAGATCAATGGTTTATTTTTATAAGACTTCTCAGAGGTTTAATTTTTCTGAAGTGTCAATATTTCTTCAGGAGAAGAGGAAAACAAAATAATGGATATTTGTTGCACAGAGTTAACTGTTGCCTTCCCTATTAAAATTCTTGTTATCAGTGAATGTGACTGATATGTATATATATTTTACATTTTATATTTATTTATATTTTATTTTTATTTATTTTATATATTA
>NW_010303438.1:0-2736 GCF_000700745.2 Antrostomus carolinensis
ACCCAAACCATTCTATGATTCTATAATTTATCACTTCAGTGCTCTACAGTAACAATACAACAATGATTGTGAGTTCAATTTCCAAAGTCGACCCAGTATTTAAGCATATAAAACCCAAGAAAACTAGCAGAAACCACTCTGGGTAGTCAATGTTTTATGAGCCACTGATGAGCATGGGAGCTTGAGTTTCCAAAAAACTGTAAATACTGTAAATGTTGTTTCAGACTGGCTTACGCCAATCCAGGTCAATGTTTCTTTCAAAAAAGGGTTGCTCCATGCCCCCCTCTTCCTTAGCTGCACCTCCCAGCCTGTTCTCCTGTCAGTATTACCACCGTCTGTGATCATGCCATCAGCAAGACCAGAGATCTGGGTTTTAAGACATCCCTTACTGAAAGGCAATTTGGAGATTATTTATTTATTTAGCTCAGCTCACATTTCACCAAAAAGGTTTGCCAACTGATCTTTGCTGAACTGAGATGAGCTGCAAGAGAAAGGCTGGAAGACAGGCAGCAGAAAGACAAACCCAGATCCTTTAACCTCTGAATGCTTCCAACAACTATGCTCTTCTCTGGCAGAGCATTCAGAGATGGCTATTGGCACTGTGGCAGTGCAGGCACCCTGCCCAAAAGACTTCAATGTTCTTCCCAGATTAAAGAAAAATTACATAGTTCAATTCAAGCTTAGCCAGTTTATGAAACAGATCTAACAAAAAATGCCTGTAACACAAGGAGCTGAATTTGAGGTTGACTACAGAACTTGTAAGGGATTTCACTGTAAAAAGAAAATATTCTTGAAGGTTGTTCTCCAAAAAGAAAACTACACACACACACACAAAAAAAAAAGTCCATGGTATGCAAAGGGAAGGAGTTTGCATATCACATATTTAGCACAGACTGAATAAACAAACCCCAGAAAACAGGTAAAAGGAAGCAGCTCCAGCTAGAGGCTCATGTGCATGCTGTTGATCATTTCTCATTTGTACTGTAAGGTGAAATGCGGGCTTTTCGGTCATACAGCAGAATGCTTCTGTGTCAAAACCAGTAAGGCAGCCCTTTTCTCATAGGGTTTGTAATCTCTGTTGGGTGGACTGGTTCCAAGCAGTTGTAGTCACAGGGAGCTGATCATAAAGAATCGATAATCTTGTAAGATATTAAGAGCAGTCACAAGGGGAAGAGAATGACTTGACAAAATAACAGATATTCAAAAATTTTGTCCTAGGTTAAACTATAATAAAAAGGTACAAACCCACATCATATATAAGACCAACTCAATGAAGAACAGCTAAGGGAAAAGCTAAAATAAAAAACAGTATCGTTCAAAGCATGGAGGATCAATCAGACTTCCTCTCCTGGTTTTGGCTGTAATGGAGTTAATTTCCTTCCTAGCAGCTGGTATAATACTGTGGTTTGGATTCAGGAAGAGGAGAATGTTGGTATCACACTAGCATTTTAGTTGTTGCCCAGCAGTGCTTACACTAAGTCAAGAACTTCTCAGCTTCTCTGCCCTGCCAGAGATGAGGCTGGGGGTGCACAAGAAGCTGGGAGAGGACATGGCTGGGACAGCCGACCCCAACTGGCCAAAGGGATATTCTATACCATATGACGTCATGCTCAGCATGCCTGCCTGACTGTCCTGGTTTTTAGCTGGGACAGAACCAAGTGAAACTACTACACTGTCAATGGGAAGTACTGAATTAATTCCTTGGCTTGCTTTGCTTGCACGCGCTTGCTTTACCTATTAAACTGTCGTTATCTCAACCCACAAGTCTTCTCATTTTTACCCTCCCGATTCTCTCTCCCACCCCACTGTGATGGGAGCGAGCAAGTGGCTGTGTGGTGCTTAGTTGCTGGCTGGGGTTAGACCATGACACTTCCTAAGCAGTAGACACTTCTCACATATTCACCTGAGTACCTTCTAGAATGCGCTTGCTTTACCTATTAAACTGTCATTATCTCAACCCACAAGTCTTCTCATTTTTACCCTCCCGATTCTCTCTCCCACCCCACTGTGATGGGAGCGAGCAAGTGGCTGTGTGGTGCTTAGTTGCTGGCTGGGGTTAGACCATGACACTTCCTAAGCAGTAGACACTTCTCACATATTCACCTGAGTACCTTCTAGAAAAGGAAGTAGGAGACAGTATTACTACAGAGCCAAAATTAATTTGTGTTACCAAAATTAACTTTGACATCAAGTTGTTATAATTAATTTTTCTGTTGACCTAGTTGCAATCATCTAATAGAAAAAATGGGGTAACTTAAATATTTTACACATCAAGAACTTAGTGCCAAAGCCACTGAGAGTTAAGGAACAAACATATTGATGCAGAAAGTAAATAATTTCCAATAATCATGTTCCTCATTCATTATCCCTAGCACAGGTTTTTACTATCTTTCAGTATTTCAGGCTGAATAATTAGGAAGCATTTTTAATGAACAGGTTAAGTATATCAGTCTGAGCACACAACTAAGATACAATTCTTACCTATCAATTCTGCATTTCTTAGGTATGTATTAAAAAATCCTGGGTGGAAAGCAACACAAAAATCCAGGTGGTTAAGAAGAACGTTTCTATTTTTTGGTGGTGGTGGTGTTTTTGGGGGGGTTTGTTGGTTGGTTGTTGTTTTTTTTTTTTTACGAATACTCACACATTCTACTAAAACTGAAATATTTTGTACTTGGCTTCAGGTTCACATATTTAACTGGAACAAATATCACCTCAAGTTCCCTTAGTGCTCCA
>NW_010303439.1:0-41008 GCF_000700745.2 Antrostomus carolinensis
AATTTGCAGAATCTTCCTGTTTGTGTCATTTCATTGTGCTTCCTGTAAAGTGTCAATCTTAACTTTTACAACCTCAGAAACAAATGAACTCTTGGCATAAATAAACTAACAGCTCCTGTGCCTGGTAGATTATTCAATTTAAAAAGTACAGTAGATTTTTAAAAACAACCCCGTTCTTTTTCAACTGCATCTTTTCATTCTCCTTGCCCAAAAAAGTCAAAGACTGCTGAATGTATTTTCTTCTAGGAGACAAGATCATTGGTGTGAGAAAATGTTAAAATGCACTTGTTTTAACTATACATAAAAGATTTGTCATTGAGCATGAATGGACAGTAATAACCCTGTTGTCATGATCTTGAGTTCTTTTTTCTCTTATGGAAATGAAACATAATTATACCTAAAGATAAATCTGTTCTAGGGAGCTTAATTTCTGTTAAAATTTCACAGAGGCAGCAGCTCATAACTACCTTGCATTAAGTGCTTGGAGATCCTAGGTAGAACTATAAACTTTCAGATTTGTGGAAGTATGTTATTATCATATCAGTCACACAATCTAGTATAAAAAACCTGCAAATAAACAGCAATGCCATTTAGTGAATGGAAGAAAGAGCAAAGCAGTGTGCCTGTTCTTTCAGTGAGAAATAATGTATGTGATTATTGTCCTATGAACTATGTTTTAGACACAGTGGAGGACATTTGTTTCCTGGTGGAAAAAAATATGACAGCTACTATTTTTAGTTCTGTTTAAGAATGTTAATTGAAATCTAAACTAGCAATAGGAACCCTGGGCTTTAATAGATTAAGACAAATATAAGAAGTAGTGTCAAAGCATAAAGGCTAGATCTAGCACAACGTGCAGGAAGGGAAAGTGACAATGTATAATTATTATTCCCAAGAGAAAAAGAAGAAAACACACTTGTTCAATCTGTATTTCTGTAATGAACAGTAAGAACAGGACCGAAGAAGAAAAAATCCACATTGTCTTTGCTATTGAAGCAGATAATTGTTTATAATGTGTGTACATAGAATCATAGAATCATAGAATGGTCTGGGTTGGAAGGGACCTTAAAGATCATCTAGTTCCAACCCCGCCTGCCATCAGCAGGGACACCTTCCACTAGATCAGGTTGCTCAAAGCCTCATCCAGCCTGGCCTTAAACACTTCCAGGGAGGGGGCATCCACAACTTCCTTGGGCAACCTGTTCCAGTGTTTCATCTCAGACTACATCTGAACTCATAGTGTAAAAATCTAGAAATCCCAAGTTATTTTCTGATTCTACCACCACTGGTTTGACATGTGAACTTCATTAAGCAACTGAAGCCTAGATCCAAAGAAAAACTTGGATACAGATAAAGTAGGTACCCAACCATAATTTATAATAAAAGAAAACCCTTTCCAGACAGCATGCAAGGAGAGAGATGGAGATTGGGTGAGGAGAGAACCAAAACCAGCCGCCCACACAGAAGGATGTAGCTGAGAGCAGGTGATGGAGAGGAGCTGCTGAACACAGGGTAAATCATTATTCCTGCCTCCTATTTTTATTTAAAAAAATAGGTATCCAGAACTCTCTCCTGATTACTTGCTTTTTTACCATTGCTTATGTCCTTTATCTTAATTTTAAAGGACTGCTAGAACGTTTGATGGTGGTAATGGCTGCAACATGTGTAGCAGTCAAACGATAACAGTGATAATGAAAAGTGTCCTGTTTCAGGCTTTCCACAGCCTGAGGCCAGCCAGCTTGCTGTGCTGGTTTTGGCTGGGGTAGAGTTAATTGTCTTCATAGTAGCTAGTATGGGGCTATGTTTTGGATTTGTGCTGGAAAAATGTTGATAATTTAGGGATGTTCTATGTTATTGCTGAGCAGTGCTTACACAGCATGGAGGCCTTTTCTGCTTCTCCCATAACCCGCCAGCAAGTAGGTTGGGGGTGCACAAGAAGCTATGAGGGGACACAGCTGGGACAGCTCACCCCAGCTGACCAAAGGGATATTCCAGACCATATGACATCATGCTCAGAAATAAAACTAGGGACAGGGGGACCACTGTTCTAGAGCTGACTGGGTATCAGTCATTTTGTGGTGAGCAACTGTTTTCATTTCCATCACTTGTCTTTCTTGGGTTTTATTTTTCTCTCTTTATTATTATCCTTTTCATTATATTTTTTAAAATTATTATTATTATTACTACTATTATTATTATTTTATTCCAATCATTAAACTATTATCTCAAGACATGAGTTTTCTCACTTTTACCCTTCCAATTTTCTTCATCCATCCTGCTGTGGGGGAGTGAGTGAGCAGCTGTGTGGTGCTGAGTTGCTGGCTGTAGATAAACCATGACACTTGCATACCTCGTCTCCTCTCTTTGTAGCTCTTCAAAAAAGCCACTAAAATATAGTTGAGGTTAGCAGCTATTCCTCTTGTTTAAATTGGCCAGTCTTTAGAAAGGACTGCAAAATTAATTGGACCAGAAAGATGGAAGAAATATGACTCCGCAGACCAGTGATAAGTAGCATTTATCTAGGAAACAGTAGTCTGGATTTCAGTTTTCAGTACATCATTTTATATACTAAAATATAAATTATCTTGTGGGCTTGTGTGCTAATTTCTTAGCTGGTATTTCATTTAGCACTTAGATTTTGTAGAGTCTTTGCACCATGTGTTCTTTAATGCAAAGAGCCTCCTTCCTGCCTCTGGCAATTAACATTGATGTTCACCAGGGACAAGCTCGGGACTGGAAAGTTGGTTTCTGAATGAGGATAGAGTAAACTATTAGTTGCAGAAATTCAAGACTAGTGTTAACTTCTGTTGATAACAAACTGAGCTCAAGGGAACCTGAAAAAAGTTTTCAGTCTAACCGTAGTCTTCCATTCCACAATATGCTGAACATCAGAACTCTGTATTTTTGACCAGTGGTTTATCACATAAGAATTTAACACAAACATTATTTTAAATGAACTGCTCTAATTCACATTAAAAGACTTTGTGGCCATTTCTCATTGAAGCCAAGGAGAGCTTATATACATACATATATATACATATAAAATAAATAAAAATATCATTTAACTCAAGCACTACAATATCTAGTATTTTAAACAAGAGCCAGAAACCTTACTTCAAATGTAATTATCTGAAAAACAGCAACCATCTTAAGATGTTTCAATGTTGAGCTTTCCCAAGGAGACTTGGTCTTCAGTCAAGTGAGATCTGAAGTGAAGTTTGAGTTGCAGTCAGATTAGTCCAAGTAGAAAAATTACTCAACAAAACTGCCGTATAGATTACTAATTACTGAACTTCATTGGCATTTTCATGTGAAGAGAGATTTAAGATTTCTAATATTACACTGAATTACCAAAGTAGGATATTTACAGAAAATATGTATGACTGTTTTTAATTTTGGCACCTCAATTTTGGTGTTACCTTGCAAAACTTCTGTATTATCACAGTTTATAGTGCTGTCCAGAAATGCCATAGTACAAAGTAATCACAGTAAGTGGCAAGTTTATTTTAAAAATATTTTTCAAAGATTAAAGAAAAAAACTTTCTTTGTTGCAGACAAAATGAAGGCGAAAAGAGTGAGGATACTGTTTAGTTCTACAGATTATACCAGATTATCTTATACTAGTGGTTTTGCTACATCATAATGTGTAGGTTAGAGAATAAAGCCATGAGTCAAATCTGTTCTATTTCACCACACAATTTCCTGTTCCTGAAATACAAGTCCCTTTTTTTTCTTTAAAATTTAACTATACTGCATATTGTCCTGTTTCTGCAAGGAGAAAAAAAATAATACACTTGTTCCATACTAGTCTCTTATTTCTTTTAACTCATGATGATCGATGCTATCACAAAATTCAGGCATCAGGTTAGCTATGTGAGTTCTTAAGTATGTATATACAACAATATATACCCACGCAGCTGCATCAAATATTCAAAAGTCCATAAAGACCAACATAATAAAAAAATAGTATTATATAATAAATATAGTATTATATAATAAAACAGTATTATATAATAAATACAGACTATTTTTATTGCATGTAACAATTCATCTTTGAATAATATGTTTTACCATATGTTTTTTAGCATGTCTTCCAGTGCGGATAGCGTTCGTGGATAGAAGTGAGCAAGGAGCCAGCAGCTATGCACAAGATTGGCTGGCTAAAGGTTAGAAATTTTGATTCACTCAAAATGTCAAGAGTTTTAGAGAGATACAAAATCAATGCAAATTATTCAAAAAGTACACTGAAATTACTGGAAAACTTTGAAAGAGAGTGCTCAGGACAATCATGCTTAATTAAAGGATGAGAAGTATCAGGTGAATGCCTGGTTTGAAGATGGCTGCCCACTTGATTCAGGGCTTTAACTAGTAGGCTGTGGCCTTTGTCTACAAGAATAACTACTTATCATGGGTAAAACAAGTTCTGTAGGAGAGACCAAGAGTGGTTTTTTGGCAGATTGAAGACCCTGCTCTAAATCAGGCAGATGAAAATCTGGAAAGTAATTGCTCCAGGGAAGCACCATATAGTTTACTCTATATTCTGTGTTTCTATGTTATTTTAATTACAAATTCCATCATTGAGTTAAAAAAGCATCATCAAAATGTAGTATGCTCATGAAAATATTAGGATAATCTCTATTTCTCTGTGCAGAAACTGCTTGTCATAAATTAGATAAATCTCAATGCATCTCTATGGAGGTTTATTTTCAGATAATTGGAGGTCTGTCTTGACCTCCCCAACACCAACCCACTGACGATTTGACTGGCACAAGATTTTTTTTTCTCTTGTGACTTCTATGTGTGTTCTTATATTAAAGATAAGTAAAATGCTGTATTTCTGATCTCTTCCTCTTTATACTAGAATGTCTCTGCCTTCTCCCAGTTTATATGAGTTAGCTTTAAAGTTAGACTGGAAAAAATCTGTTGTGTAATCAGATAGATGATGCTTATGATAGCAGAGGTGCAGAAAAATGAACAGATTCTCAAAGCAGTGGCAGAGTCAGAGTATATTCTACTTCAAACAAAGGTTAAAAGTTCAAGCATTTCCTGAAATGATGCAAAAATAAAAATGTTCTTCAAATGAATGAGGAATTTCTTATCCATTTGTACACTGGCTGGGTAACAACACTGTTGTTGATATGAAAGAAAGCTCCGATCGCTTCCTGCTCACACAGGAGGTCATGAGAACTATTTTGTGAGTAAGTGCCAGTCACTGGTTGATCTAAAGGTTTATATCTCAAAAAGCTCTTCTGATACAGGTTCAGAGCAACATACAGTTAACTCCAGAAGTTTATGTGCTCAGGGTGAGCTGCTTTAAAGAGGAAATTTATAGACTACATACAAAATATACTAAAAAAAAAAAAAAAAAGTTCAGAAGCCAATTTTAGGAAGTTTTTTGCCTTGACTTTCATTATTCTGATCCTGATCTCCTTATCAAAAATTTTATTTGTGTTAGGAAAATAGTAAAATGAATAACTAAAGAGTCTTTATTTATTAAAAATGCAAGAAAATATTAGCAAGATATAGGAGGTATATGGCAGGCTAATAAATAAACATTTATGTCAGTTTTAAATAATTTTCTCAACCAAGCATAGAAAATAGTTGCATTTTGTTTTTAGCATTCTTGATTACAATAAAGGAGAGTGAAAGTGAATGAAATATTTTAATATAAAACAAGTCACTAAAAAGATCAGCAGGGTGGGGAATAAGTATTCTTTAGATTATTTAGGCAACTGTTTACTCTTTCATTAGGAATATTATGATAACACTGTACCTTTACACTGCACTTTCTTATCCAGAAAGGGAGTAAAAATCAAGTCAAATATTGCATGAACTGAATCACACCATTAAAAAGGCTCAAACAAACACAAAATCTGGCAGGTCAAAAGACCTTTATTAACCATAAGCACACAATGCTTTCGTTTTTAGATCATTCTCAGTATGAAAAAACTTCAAATGCTCTGCCTTTGGTTGGGCTTGAATGACCATGTAATTACTTGGGTACATACCTAACCTTATCTGAATGATCAGAAACTCATGTTTAAAAATGGAAATATCAAATGACAAGGACAGCCAGTCAGGGCATTGACTCCCACGAGAATCAGGAAATGCATGAAATTAAAGGCATAAAGGAGAAATAGCCCAGTTTTGTTTGATTGGTTGGGTTTTTTGTTTGTTTTAATGGCACTGGTGTGGGTTTAGGAGAAGCATTCTCATTTGCTCTTCTGTTAATCCAAGTAATTTACCTACCTTGCTAAATGATTTTACTAAAATCTTGTGGTGTTTACTGAAAAAAAAAAGATGATCAATGAAATAAAACAAATTTGTTGGAATTATTTCATTATATGTTTATAAGTTTATCATACTTTCCACACACTGTTTTAATGATTTATATGCCCATAAATTTATCTGCTTCTACCTAATGCATATCTTCCTTGCATCTGTTTTTGTTTCTGCACTTTCTTATCACACTGTCCAAAAGGAAAGTTGATGTAACATAACATGCTCTAAGTGAAACAACAAACAGTCAAGCTGCTGAAGCCATTTTCTGTAACTGTGTACTTGCTACAATTTAAAAAATCACAACAATTTAATCCAAATCATTTCCCATTGCCTTGCAAAACAGATATTTTATAAAGATAAATTTTGAAATATCCATGGAAGCTTTCTGAAGATGGATATTTTAATGATCAGGAAGATTCTTTATTCTTCCTTTGCTTTTTTCTGCTACATAGGTTTTGAGAGCTCCATAGTCCCCAAATACTGTAAATATGCAGTTAACACAAGCAGACCTCTTTGAAAAACTGAGGGTAGTTGACTTTTACTGGCTCTGTTGTTTTGATAAAGACAGTATAACTCCACAAACACTATAGTTGTAACCCAAAAGTGTATAAAAATATTTAATTATAGTATTAATAGGAAAATAAATTTAAAAATACATGGAGACAATTCCTTTTTTTTTGTCATAAGGTCTTACTCCATATTTCCAGTTTTAAATGTCTAATACTAATGACATGAATCCTTGGAATCTGAAGAGCATCCAAACCTTCAGGAAACTGCCAGGTGTTCCAAGCACCAGCCTTAAACACTTTTCATTCTTCATCAGTTACTAAGTAGAAAATTCTGTCATCTTATATAATTTTAGAGAGACTGTTATTGACCTGCTACGTGTACATATGCACCACATTTTTTTATTCCATAAGCTCATATCTTAGAAACGTTTAGAAAAAGGTGATCATTAACTAATGCCATTTCCAAAACCCAGAAGCAATGCATGAAATTTTCCCCAAAAAAATCTCTTCCTCATCTCTCCCTAGGCCTTCTGTCAAGAAGAAGGGGCAGAACGGGTTTTATCTGGTCACAGATATTGCCAGTCTCCAGTTTGCCTAATAGGTAAGATGTTATATTCTAAACTAAGTCTTTTGAGGTTATAATTAATGTAGAATTATTTAGAAAACCTTAGATGGTATCACAGTTGCTGGAAATAACATGCCACTTTGGGATAAAATCCAGATTTAAACAAGTATCTAGAATACCAATCTGTCACCATTATCTTGCAACAGTTCTGTCTTGCAGTTTATTTCAGCAATTGACAGAACTCAGACATACTGTAGTAGTTATCTTTTAAAACATTAATATCAGAGAAGATTGTGTGCTTTGCTCTACAGACATACAAGAGAGAAGGGAGGAAGGTTTCTACAGTCTATCTAGGTATTTATCAGAAAGCAGAAAAAGTACAGGAGCACTCATTTCTGGAGCATTTAAATGTTTATACACTCTCAGAGGCTTGTAACAGGTCAGTATAATTAGATATGTCAGTGTGCAATAAAGGACACTAAAACCCCCAGCACTTGCCACCCCAGCACATAGGGTCCTTGGGTAATTTAATTCTTGGGGTTTTTCCGCATCAAAAGGTAGAAAATTTTTTCTCTAAAAGATAATGTAAATGGGACAGCTTCCTTGTTAGCTCTCCTTCTTCTCAGTAAATCCATACTTGTGATATGAGTGTTCTT
The DNA here is from genome assembly GCF_000700745.2 of Antrostomus carolinensis. Lineage (NCBI taxonomy): Eukaryota > Metazoa > Chordata > Aves > Caprimulgiformes > Caprimulgidae > Antrostomus > Antrostomus carolinensis. The sequence continues at coordinate 8,013 of NW_010303439.1, forward strand.
AAAATGGATCACCTATCAGGGCACCTAAAAAGTGATCCATGCAGGTAAATGATGGTGAGACTTTTGCTATCATTTTGAAGGGCATGAAAAGATCTGTTCTGGGGATAAGAAAATCTCAGCTTGTGAAATATGCAAGAAGGTAAATATTTGGACTATCTCAGTATTACTCTACATGCAAAGTGAGTAGTTTTCTGTTTGGGCACATCAATACTAAAACTTTACTAGTTTCTTCAGCAATCTTTGAGCCTTGTCTCAGTGGACAGCTGAAGGGCAAGACTAGAAAACTTCTGCTGATGCAACTTTAGAAAATACATTTTTTAAAAGTGTTTCTGGTTTGAGTTTTCATTCGTGGTGAATGGGCAAAAAACCCCACTTGCACTAATCTGTACGTACTTGAAGGAAAACATAATGATAATTCTGCTAATGTCAGCTTACAGTAGTCTTTTTCCTTCCAAGAAAACTAAGGGGTCTTCCCCTCCACCAGGAGCTGTCTAATTATGTAAAGGAAAAGTGATTAACTGATTATGATGAATAAATTAATCTCTGAGGACTTGTATGTATTCAGACATTTCTAATTAGTATGGTTTTAATGAAGAAATTCAAGTCAGTCCTCTGTTCCTATTAGTAACGATTAACAGAACAATAAGTAATTTTTGGCAGCTCCTTGCAAAATTATTAGAATTAACATGGGAAATCTGGATTAAGGATTTGTGGAAAATTCATCACTGACTAGTGATGTGAGACTGACAAGTACCACAGCCCTCCCTGGAAAAGCACCCATATCTAATGATTTCAGTAAGCAACAATGCAGCAGGTAAAATACAAGGGTTTCCTGTCAACTGTGCCAGGAATGTTGATTCCCTTTTCAAGTTCCCTACTCCTTATTTTTTCCTAATGAGGATCATCAGTTACTGCATGCAAGAACAGTATGATTCTGTTTCTGCATCTGAGGGCATTTCACAATGCTTTTCAAGTCCATTTTATAAACACTTCATCTACCAAGTATTTTTGAAGTTCAATGTTTCTCTCTTCTTTGAGATGTCTTTTATTAGATTTGCAAAAATTGTGCCTTCATTGATGACCAGGCTTTGTATGCAGCCTTTGAAAATAAAAATCAGTGTTTAACAATAGTAATTCAAATTTTGAATACTTGATCATGGTCATAAAGAGACAGATCTGAGCAGATTAGTTAAGACAGCTGTGAGATGGCTGTTACAAAACCAGGTATAATTCCAGAATACGTTGTGACACCTATTTCTACCAAACGGGCATATGCCTCTGCACAAAGCACTCATTCATTGTATTTTGAAAGTATTCATAATATCTGTGAAGAAACATGAATTTAAACTAAAACAGGCATAAAGAAGAACTAATAGTTGCCTGGGGGAAAAGAGAACCCATGAACGGAGATTGATGGCACATCTATCCAATAAAATGAATTGCAATGGAGACAGTCTCTGTCTATCTTTGGCCAGGCTGATACTTTTACACATCATGATGCAGTTCCATCTCAGGATAATAACTTGGACTTTAAGAAGTAATATAACACAATATGTTAACTGAGCTAGGTAGCTTGCCTATGAAAAGTCTTCTTTAACCCATGCAGAGCACTGTGTGGCTACACTGGTTCCAGTTCAGTGGCAGATGCAAGGAGTGTCTGCTCAGGGGCTCCGCAGTACCCTGCAAGCGATGCACTGGCCTGCAGGGTCACACCTAGCTTTGTGAAAGGACTGGGGAATCAGTGGTGCAATTGCTCTGAATGAGTATACTAGAAAGGTAGATGGTAGGAATGGAGCTATTTCCACTAAATGGCGTTAGCAACAGAGAAATAGGGAGGTCCATAGCTGCCTCATTTTGGATCTGTTTTCTGTTAGGTGTAATAAAGGACAAACATCTATGTTTCAGAGGGAACGTGATCCATTTACAAATGAGATTATGATCTGAAGGCATCTCTTTTAAGTCCTTCACTGACCACATTCTATATGTTGTTAACAGAAGTCAGCTATATGCAGAATCATGTATGTGCCTTGCTAAACCTTCAAAATAGGCCAAAATGTATAGTGTATGCTAGCCTTTTGATATCAACTATAGTCCCAAGAACGTGGTTTAAGTAATATGAACATGCTGAATGGATACCTGTGTTTCCAGATAAGCAAAAATGCTGGTTTATAAGGAAGGAATTTCACTTTTTGTCACCCATTGTCATGAGAATAGATGGACAGTAGATGATAAGCACATATTTACAAAATGTTGCAAACAATCTAAAATATTTATAATCTTGAAAAAAATCTAAATTAAGAGAGTTAAAAGGACAACACTAATCAGTAACTTAATTGCCATAAAAGTGTTGGTCAACTCTAGTTTAGAGAATCCCTCCTCAATGCTTGTGTGACATCCAGAATAACAGCAAAATTCATCACTATGTTCAATACTTGATCTGTGTTCTCTTTATCTCTTTCTATCTCATTTTGCCTTGGATGAAAAATGAGAAAATTGTGTCTACATAATTATTTAATAAACAATGGGGAGAGAATTGTGAGCACCTGGTTTTCCATATACATAACTTCCCTTGTTGGCTTCCCACCTACACATACAAAAGCTTTTTCATTTAAAGGAGGCTGAACATAATGCAGTGGAAGACAATGCTGTCAAAGCAAAAGCCATGCAGAAATGCTAGCAAGTGAAGAAACATACCTACATGAAGTTACATCTCCTTTCCTCCTGCTCCCCAAAGTCAGCAGAATTGCAGTTAATCTCTCTGTTTCCTCAATAATAGCCATTTTCCCTGTAACCGCTCATGATGTCACAAAGCAAGGATTATGACTTCAAGTGGGAAATAAACAGTGGGAGTAGCTGGATTCTTCTAAAACAAAGACCTTGTTCTCATGCAAATGTCTTTAGTTATGAAGAAGAAAACATCATATGCAAAGGGATTTGTTTCTAAAGAGATTATTTTTCAAAGTTTTCTGTGGGGCAAGATCTGTTTAACAAAGTGTACTGGAACATTACAGCTCTGTAGTAGTGGGTGGCATTGTTTCAATATCCATTGCTGGAAATCCATAGTCCTGGCAGAAATTTGACTTGCATGAATGATTGGCACTGAGTAAGTGGTCAACACAGAAGGCCCCTCTATTTGGATGTGAAATGTTTTTGTTCAGAGCCTTTCCTTTAAATAATTATTTATGTTCTAGAATAATCTAATCTTTCCACTGAAATTGTTCATTCTTATACTGAAGGTGATTTTGTGTGCTTGCATGGGTATGTATATGTAAATGTTGGTAAAATTTGTATTCATTCATTTATAAATTTATTGAAGCAGGATGAAGTAGTGTTCTCATTTGCTGTCATTTTGCAGACACTTAATTTGCACTCAAATGCCTCAAAAATGTCTTCACTTGAAATCTACAAGGCTGGAATGAATTCAGCTTGAAAATATTGTGCTAAGAGAAAAACAAAGTTCTGAGCATTTAAGCACACAATGACAAAGCATCATTAGTGAGGAAATTGCAGTATTTCCCCAAATTAGACTTGTTGCAAGTACATATTTATAAATGGCCTGTTCTTTTCAAGAGTGTTGTTCCTATTTAATTAAGAAGCCTAGAAATGTATTTACTGCAAATTATGCAACTCTTACTTGCACCAAGCAGATTCCTTTACCTTGCTCTGACCTAACTGCAATAGTTGTAAAGCACCTTTATCTTACTTAAGTAGGGCATGGGGATCATAATGTAGTATATCAGCAACTCAAGCTAAAGCACTAGCAGATCTCCCTTCTTCCTTACAGATCATCTTAACTAAGTGAAAGCAAAATCTCATCAAACAAACAGCTTTCACTCCTTCCTAGCTTCAACACTGCATTTTGATGAGCTCTAGGGGTCAGAAAATGACATCCCCTCTAAGCCATTGACTCCATTGATTTCAACAAACGTTGGATGAGACATTAAGGCTGAAGAAAAATGCAAATAAACACTGAGGTGATGTCTATAGTAGCACTGACAGTACAGAACAAAAGACTGCTTGCTCCCTTGTGACGTCTTCAGAAAGCTTACTGGGAGAGCAGTGTGGGAAACGGTGGAGTTCTTTAGGATTCTGTTTTTATTGTAGTATTGGTATACACAGAAGACCAAAAAATGGGCAGGGCTTTCTGACAAATAGTGAACTTAAAACCTGTCCTTGCTATCACAAGATAGCTCTTGTCCCTGGCTTCAGTGGAATCTTTGAGTAAATTAGAAAAACTAGCGACTAATCCATGGGTTTTTTTAAACTGAGAATTTAAGTGAAATCTGAAGTTCATAGACAAAAAGCTTCACGTTTTGACTCATAAAATAGTATGCAAACTGTATAGATAAATGTATATGAGTAAGAAATTCTATAACTGCATCACCAAAGAACCTACTCCATATTACTGATTAAGGATTTATTACTATTTTCTTTTACAATAATAAGAGAAAAAAATTAGAATTAAACTGTATTTTCTTTGATCTACATAAAACAGCTACATCATATCATTTACAATGAGAATAAATTGAGTATTTCCATGAGTAATAAATATTGTTAGGAATGCATTGTTCAATGATGAAAAAAAAATGGGGAGTCCTAAATGTTACATTGAAACCCATAACATTATGTTCTTTCACAGGGAACCATAATTCCCAGTATATAAACTAGTCTGCAAAAAAAGGTGTTCTACGCTTAATACCAACAAAGTGTACCTTTGTCACTTCACTGAGGACAAGAGCAAACAGAGTGCCGACATTCCACTTCTTATCTGCTATTGTAAATAGACATTTTAATGGGTATGGCACTCAGCAGACCTCAAGACTTTCTTTTTATAGCTTTGAATTGCCACCCTATAATTCAGTACTATTAGCCTCCACCTCTTTCATTTTATCATCCACAGGTGAATACATTTGTTGAAAACATGATTTCTAGATGCTTTATGTAAGTTAAAACTGTCAAAAATACAAAGGAAGAGAGAAATATATGACAGTTAAGCAAGTGAAAGGACATTTGTAAAAGTGATTTATACTTCCACTAAATAGCAAAGAATTCCTAACTAAAGGGCAAATCCTGCAGTCCTTAGGAAAAAAAAAAAAAAAAAAAAAAGGCTTCTTGAATGCATTACAAATTTTGTTTAACTCCTAAAGCCCTGATTCAGCAAAGTGATTAAGCATATGCCTAAATTTAAACATAATAATAGTCTCTGTCTTCCTTGGGAGAACTTGTGATTAAGTGGCACATATCTTTAAATACTGTATTAAATGCAGACTTAGATGAAAGCATAATTTTTTACATTATTGGTGGGGTTTTGATACATGTTTATTTTTAGGAAAGATTAGGTAATGTAAGCTCAATTACTAACAATAAATAGCAACTAAACAACTTACGGTTGATAGCAACCGAGTGCCAGACCCACCAAAGGGTCTGCCTTCTGTAGTCTGTTCATGGGTCACTAATGGATGATTACTACCAAAGAAATGGTTTGTTATTTATTAATATAATATGAGAACATGCAAGTCAGTAGCTTACATAGCAGCTATCCTCAGATTTTGAATTTGGCTCAAGTGATCAAGCACAACTGTGATATGCTAGAGAAATTAAAATCAAACATCTATGCCATGTCAAGCATTATGTGAAATTTAAACAAGCATTGTTCTCACATTGGAGCTCTTGATATTAGTATTGATATTTCTGAATTATCTGTACACAGCCATTACAGAACAAAAGTCTTGCACAGTCAAAATGTCAGAAAAAGCAACAAATGGTGAGGAGAAATATGGGAGGTAACCCATAAAGGAGAAGCTGAAAGGGCAAAGCAGTGATTTGGTTGGTTTAACTTCTTCTGGCTTTTAAGGATACGTGCCCATTTATACACACAAGTGCTCACAGATATTTAAGCACACATTCTCCTTTTTTAAAATAAAATACTTATTAAAGTTATCTTTGCACCATGATCCAAGCACTGAAAATGGTTTCTATAGCTGTGTTTTGCTAATGGTTAGAAAATAACTTTTAAAAAGCATAATAAATGCTCCCCACAGGAAGCACATTATTGAAGTGTTTGTGACTTGATGTTCAACCAGTGAAGGTACAGTACAATGGGTTATTGATGGACACACATGTGGGAACCACAGGAGTGCCAAGAGAACTCATTGTTATCAGCACTGCATAATATAATGCTGAATGAATTAACTGTGGTGATTGCTTAAAATGTACCTTCTTGTGTAATAGCCCTAATTATCAGCAGCCCTTTACAATGAGTGGATAATCGTTTTTAATTCCTTCAGCATTCATTGTAGTAACATTAATCATGATGAGCTCATTTGGTTTTAATGTGAATATAATATGTGATACCACAGGAATTCTGTTGAAATTTAGCAGTATATAATGCCCACTTACTACACAAGGTTGTCATGAATTCCCTTCATACACAATGAGTGCTGGCTTTTATACAGCTCAGGGTATTGCTCAGTTCAGCTGTATTTGGAAATATCTACTCAGTGAAGTACAAGTCAAGCCCAAATTGAAACCTGAGGCTTTCCAGAGCTCTCTTCTGCAGTTGCTAAATAAGGGCATTGATAAGTTAGGCAGGTGATCTGGGGGGAAACAGTGTCAGATCAGTTGTGTCTCAAGTAAACCAAGTCAGCCCTGTATGTTTATAGTATGTGCATCTCAGCATCAATTTCCACTTCTAACGTATTTAGACAAAAATCATCACTGGCAGGTAAACTGAGTCAGCAGTTTCTGAGTGAGTCTTTTGTAATTACTTACGCACTGGATACCCAGCATACGTCATTTTCTAAGCCAGCATATCCATAAGGAGTTCGGTATTTCCTAAATGGAATTCTTTACTTGGCTTGATACAATTTTATGAATTCCTTGATTCTGTGGCTTGATAGAAACTGACAATGACTGATTAATTGCTTTACCTGCTACCTGTTGTAAGTGATGTGTGTCTTTGTTTAAAGTATTAGGCTATATACTTTTTCATAGATTCAAAAAAAAAAACTGGTGCCAAACTTTACAGTACTTGCTTTCTCCACTGGAGATATTTCTCTGGGGCACAACTGACTTCTGGTTTTGTATCACCTGGGACTTGGGGAAGAAGTAGTAATTTATTGTTGACCTGTGCTAGCTGTACTAACTAGTACACTGGGAAGATTAAAATTTACACCTATACACTTAAGGTATAACTAATTTCTTGTGACTCTTGGAGACAGAAATTTCCAGTCACAATTCAGCTGTCTATAAGCACGCAAAGAGGCACAAATACAGACCTTGTGTGACTATAGAAGGCATTCGATATTATTATTTCTATGCATGGATTAAAAATGAGCTGGCATAAGCATTCAGGAAATTCAACTCAATTTTAGTCAGTCCTAAAAGAACAGACATTTAAAGCTCCACTTTTGAAAGTCATAAGTTAGACTCTGCAAATTTTTTAAAGTAACAGTGCTGGCTCGGATTTTTCTCAACTGTGACAGTGCAAACCGCTGACATCTTTTTTTCTTTTAATTGTTTATTTTTGAAGCTGTTTCTGGTGAGTGGGCATCAAACCCACAGTGCTGTGACAATTTATTCTAATGGAGGATGTGGTCTCTGATAAGTTTAGAGGCTCTACAAAAATTTATACAGTCATGCTATTTACCCCTTTGTAAATGGTTTGTGTTAGCAGTAATGAATTTAGAGGTTTCTGCATCTGCTCTTTCATGATGAGACATTTCTGCAATGGTTGCAAACAGCTTCACACAAAATTTCAAGATGTAATCTTATTCCTAAGCTTTCTTATCTTTCTTATTTTATTTTTTTATATATATTTTAAGGAATTTAGGACTAGGATGATCTTCATATTATACCTTGTACAAAGCTGAACACTTTATTGATGTTAAAAAACGAAACTATCAAGGAGAAACTACCTGGTTAAGGGCTTTGCTGTTCTCTTTGCTTCTACTTGTGAGAGTGAATGAAAATTCATGTTCTTTTAGTGCCTTATTAAGGAATCACATTATGTCAAGGTAGGCAGCAGTGCCATAACAGAATTTAAAAAGAAAAGTGGAGTACTACATGTTTGATTAGATCTTCCAGATATTCAGGATTGAGCTGGAGGATACAAGACACAGGTCAAGTGTCTGTTTTAAACTGCCACTCAGATCATTAAAATTCCAAGTTAGCTTGTGAACAACACATATATGAGTGGCTCTCCATAGCAGCTCTAAGACTGAACACAGTATACAGCCGTATCATTCAAAATAGAACTATACATTCTATTTGGTAAGGTCTTTCTATGGAATTTCAAAAAGTATTACGAAGTCTCCTTTAAATTAATTTTCACCCCAGAAAATGCATTGACAATTAAGTAAAACCATTATCACTCCACTTCTAGTAATGGTAAAAAATTAAGCCTTCTCATAGGAGGGAAGTATAACCTATATGATCATTTTAGCCTCTGATAAAGTAACTCATTGTCTTTTACTGGAAAAAGCTAGTGTTGTATCAGATTGTAGAATGCAGAATAAATTTTAAAAAAATCTTGATTAAAATATAGTCGGAATAAGAAATAAGATTAGAGGTGACATATTGTTATCATCCATGAGGTCTTCTCCAGGCTGTAGGGAGGAAAAAACAGCTATTCTGTGCTAGCTATCATATCAGGCTCTATTTGTTATGGAATTCAAAAATAATTGTCACCTTAGGGCTGCATATAGCAGTATGAATTAGATGTAGGTAGCTATGAACTCTGTTTTTTGGGCAATTTACAGCCTGTATAGGCTGTTGCCCAAAAGGAAGAACACGTTCAAAAAAATTCACATTAGATTTTCTTGCTGTTAAGCTCAATAAAATCTATCTTTAAAAAGATTTTAAAGAAAATCAGTGCCATTGCAACCCCTGGTAAATGAACCATGCTAACATTCAATTATTTGAATTTGAACTCCTGCTTAATTTAGTACACATTAAAAGATAACCTTTTTTTTTTCCCCCAATTTTTGTCACCAATGATAATCAAATCAGGACTGTAGCTTTGAATTATGCTTGTCCAAGATCTGAGCTTTTGAATCTTTTGTGAAGACTTACTGCTGAGTGCAAAATGTGAGATAAGTTGCAAATGTTTAGACATGATGATAACCCAGAGGTCTGATTTATTACTAAAAAAGGGTAAATAGAAGGTGTTTTTAAAGGGTTTTTTGGACAGAAGCCCAAATGACCTTTTAAGAATGTTTTGAGCCATTTCTTAGTGAGGAAATCATCAAATTAATAAAATTCTTCTAGTACTTGAATGAGAGATGGAAAAGACTATTTAAACAACTTAGTTAATGTCTTATGCTTTTTGTATTCATGATTTACGCTGAAATGGCCAAATTTAGCTCTATCATAACTGATAACAGCATGAGGACCACAAAGTTCTCTACTTCCAAATGAAAAAGATTCACTGAGGTTAAGAGGGACCAAGCACAGTTTTACCCATTGATCATGACTAGTTTCAAAAGGTTTAATTATTCATTCTCTTTATTTGGATGGCACTGTATTGCATTTTTAAAGCAGTCTAAACTGCTTTATATAAAGCAAGTTACAACTGGCATCTCACAGAAATTACCATCAAATTTTAATTTTCACTTAAATGACCAGGAACAAGGCAGAAGTCCTCAAGTTCTGATATTATTCTCCATTAAATCAATGATAAAATTGCCAAGGGCATAAAAAGAGCAGGATCATGTATTATGAATTTGTCAGTTACATGTCTTTAAAACAGAAGCTTGCAGGGCTGTATTTTTTTTTTTCTATGATATAATTTAGAAATTTTCCATAGTGCCAAAGTCATATAAGCCAAGCTAATGGTTTATATGACTTTGGCACTATGGAAAATCTTCCTAGGCTACAGTACAGATGCATGGGTATCCCTGATCAACAAAGCAGCAGGTCAGGGTAATGTCATGTTTCTAGGGGGAAAAAAGCAGCACTAAGAAGCCACATAAGAAATTTATGGCAGATAGGCATCTGATAAAATCAGTCTAGTAAAAGGAGTCTAAAATAAGGAGTAATTACTCATACATTCAGATCTGGTGCAGAAGAAAACCCACAAAAAAACAAAAAAATCTGTCATGAACCAGAGAATATATTATTAGCACCCATGATTGTCACAATAGGTATTGACGCAGCCACTTTCTGAACTAAAATAGACTGAGCTGCAACAGCTTCAGTTTAAGAGCCACGTCTCTGCAGTCAGAGATAAATGGGGATTTCTTACTAAGCACATGGACTAGGGCTGGAAGAATCATTCTCGTTCAGAGGACCGAGTTTTAAAACACTGATCATTGGTAGAAGTAAAAGTGGAGGGTGGAGTTTTGGTTTGGGAGGATCAGATGTCCTTTGCCTATTCTGTTTGTTATAAAACCTGTCTCTTGTAAGCAAAATCTACTTTTTTTATTCTTCCATTACCTCACATCATAGTGGAGTCTGAGGTCAGTACCAAGACTCCTAAAAGTTATCATAATACAAACTATGAGAAGTAAGACAAGGTTATAGTTTCTGTTTTCAAAATAGGAAGAAATATATTTTGTAATTATAGATATATGAGTTGCATGGTCATGAAGAGGGAAATGACTAAAGAACACTCCTTACACAAAGCTTTGTAAGGGGTATATGCCTAAACTGATACAAAAGGGCCAATCCCTGTAAAAGTAGACTTGAAATAATGTTCCAAACTATAAATTAGACAATGGGCTGTAGGAAATAGCTGAAAATCTATAAATCAACCTAAGGCTGTGTGGTATCCAAATTTTGTCTCTTAAAAAATATTTTCATATGTGTGCATCTATGTGTACACGGGGTTGGGGTTTTTTTTCTTTGGGGTTTTTTGTTTGGTTGGCTGTTTTTTTAATATGGTATTTAAAGATAACTGTGGAGTCTCAGCTTATGGAGCTCAGCGAAATAATTTTCAATGGGCAGACCTTCACTCACTTCTTCCCTTTGCACATAGTAAAGGAAATGTAAACTATCTTAAGAGTTATCTGCAAAACAAAAAGAATCAGACAGAATCAAAATAAAGAAGATCTAAAGTTCTCTGCAAATGAGCAAAACTTAATTAGTTCATGATACTTATATTTCGATAGTTTTTCAGTTTTCCCAAAGAACGCTTAAAGAAAATGTTGAACTTACTCTTCAGGTTAAAAGGGAGTAATATCCTGGTAACTTTATTACAGCTTTGACATTCACATATATTTTTATAAATCTACAGTACAAAATACACTCACTTATCTTAAAATTGTAGAAATACTTGCCATTGAAGCAACAACTATGTAAACCCCACTATTTTTTTTTCCTCATCACTAAATTTATTAGCTGACTATCATATGTGAAATCATATGTAGTTGAAATATAATTGTAAGATTTACCACATTATTGCCACTTTCATTGAGGTGTGGAAGAGTAATTTCTGTGGTTTCTTTGGGGAATGCTTTCTTTTGAAAAAAGTGTATTGAGTCACAATGAATGTCAAATGCTTCAGAAAGTAAAAGACAGTGTTTAGTGAGAAACTTTCAGCCTTTCAGTTTCCAAGTACAGCAGTCAAAGGGAGACTTTTCTTTCACACTCTATCATTTCCCCTTCAGCCCCTCTGACATTTTGACATATCATCATTTCCATGATCTCAAGCATGTATACATTGATTTTTCAATCATTCTCTATTAAACCCAACAAAAGAAATTTAATGATCCAATTGAATCAGTCCAGGGGAAATAACTGCTAGTTTCAATGCTATTAAAAGATTCATGTTATTCTTAAAGTTTTATTTTTTGTTGTTTTCTCAACTGAAATAAACAAAAAGTAGCTTGTTCCCTCCAAAGTAAAAGATCATATTTGAGTAACTGGATATTGAAAGATTTGCAGGCAGTGAAATGATCTGTAGTCATAGTGACTCAGGATCCCTGCCAGGGCTGGGGAGGAGCACACAGCTGAGAGACACTTGCTACCTCCTTCTCTCTGCTCAGCTCAGCTGAGTTCTGATGCAGCTTTGATGTGGTCTCCAGGTCAGTGCAGGAAGGAGCCAGGACCACAGCTTACTTTTCTCTAGGGAAGCTGCTTCCACACAGAGGACAAAATTCATGATGCATTTGAGAAACACAGCTGTGACTGATCTTTGCACTATGGCATATACAGATAAGATGCTTCTCGTCCTCTGACACAGAAATAGTTACTGCTAATGACTTTTCATGCATTGTCTGTATGTTGTTAAGAGTTTATATTTAAATGTGTTATTGGCGTATTTCTAAAAGTTATGAACTAATATAAAGTTTGAATTATCTGTACTATATAAAGAGGTTAAAAAAGCTATTACATCAAACCGGCAAGGATGAAAGCCTGATATTTTGGTTCCCATATTGGAAGATTACCAGTCCTGTTGGTTCCCACTCAAGATTTCCTGTTTCATCAGCAGAAACCTTTCTTGCTTTGTCATGTGTATTGGAACAGAGAGTTCTGTCTTTTCATGAAAGCGTTGATCAAAGCTGGGCTGAAAGTCATGTTTGGTTTTAGCCATCTTCCTCTGGCCCACCTCTAAGGTATGGTACAGATGCAGCCTACCTAATTTCATATCACATAAGAGAATGTATTTCTGAGACAATCTATCTGAATAAAATGCAAGTTTTACAGATTTTTGTAGATTTCCATTAACTACAAGCAGCTGGAGAAGACTGCAGCGTCACAGTCCCATTACATCCTTGACTTAAGCTGATCAAACTTGCAGAAATGCTTAGTTATCTTGGGGAGATGATAGTGCTAACGCAGCTACACTCATTCAGGACGTGGGGTAATGTGTCTACATCAGGAAGTACCAAACTCTGTCCTGGCAGATTCAGCACAACTCCAGCAATGAGAGAATGAAGAAATAGGAATTTCAAAGCCCAAAAGAGTGGAAGACATTTATGGGATTTGAAACTAAGGAAGAGATAGTTGGGCCTAAAGATTAGGAAAAAAGCAATCTGTATTTAGAAAAGATATAAGAAAGAATTGAGTCTCTCAAGCTCTCATCTTTTTCTTAGATCTTTTCCAAGCACTGCGTCAAACACTTGTAAGGGTGTTTGCTCTTTTCCACAGATGCCTATGGAGATTGTCAAGCAAATAAAAGGTCCGTTTCAATTTTAATGTTGCAAATAAAAAAATATAATTATTTGTTAGTTTACAAGAACTTTCCATTCCTAATCTTATTTTGAATATTTTTGCAATATGTTGAGTAATTTCGTAAGCTGGCTGGATACTATTTCGTTCATAGAAGCAGATGCAGTCTTTTATTATATCAATCAATTTATGATATCAATCACAGTTCTCAATATATTCATGATTTCTCTATTTTTCACACAATTTAGTCTAAAATAATCAGCATCCTGCCGTGCAGTGATTGCAATTAGAGTTGTGCAAATCTTGGCCGTTTCAGTTATAGAGCTTTCACAATAATAATTTCTTTTAGAAGTATTTTTCTTTTTAACTGATTCACTGTTTGAGCCTGTGGTCCAATGTAAAAATAAAATTGCCCAGCGACTTTTCATAACATAATTGAAAAGTAGCTTTGCATGCATTTGCTAGACACATTCTTCAGCACCCACTGGAACAACTATGAAACACAGTTGATATTCAACACATTTTTATTTTCCTCTCAGTTTTGGCAGTAGTTTCCCCTACACTCACAGGGTAATTTTCATATCATTCTAGTGATCTAAGAATCAAGTTTGTTGTTTTTGGTTTGGGGAGGGTTTTTTTGTTTTGTTTTGGTTTTTAATCTCAGGAAGTTTAGTTTGCTTGATAACACCTAAAAGCATTTTTAAATTGTAGAAATAAAATAAATTAATACATTATTATTTCTTCACTGTTACTTTATGTCTAGAATCCATAAACAATGTTCTTAGCATGTAAACCATCATCTTTACAAGTATTTGCAATAAAATTTTTGAAGATTACAGAAAGCATAAGCCTACAAAACTTGGTCCCTTCACAATTCTGTAGCTTTAAGAAATGTCTGAATTAAACAAAATGTTGCCTCTGAGCTCCTATTATCACTGACAGATGCTAAGGTCTGTACATGATAATGTGTTTATAACATGGAGAAAAACAAAGCTGTATCATACAGAGATTAAGCAGCTCCACAGCTGGACGAGCCAGGCCTGCCTGAAAGCAGAACAATAGACACCTCCAATCCGCCATGACATTAAGTTGACAGTCTTTATCTGCCATTGTTACTTAAAACATGGGAAAAATGTTCCTTTGAAATTTCCAAAAGGTACCGGATGTGCTGCAATTCCCAGCCTACCATTTGTTTGGAAGGCAGGGCTGAAACAATCTATAGCTCTGGACTGCTTAGTTATACACCAGTGACCAGAGAATTGCATACATGTCTCCCAACCCACTGTGTTCCCTGAAGCATGTCCTTTAGACTATTATGTAGGATTTGGACAATGAATCTTTCCCATCCCTAAAATAAAGAGAAATTCTGAATAGATAGTGTTTCAATCTAATATTGTTCCATTCTCCACTGTGTAAAGAATAATTTTTTTTAAAGTATAGCTACAATGGGGTCATTCAGCACATTAAGGAATGACAGACTGTGAAGATTTTACAGTCTTAAAGAAAATACACATATCTTCTTTTCTAGGATAAGAATAAAACTGTTACTTCTCAGTGTTTGTAATCTCTGAAAAAACAATTTTCTTTCTGGTAGGAATGAAAGTTTAATGCTGCAGACAGTATAGGTGTATTATGCTAAATCATAATATGTTCCAGAGCTCTGCAGTTCTTTGTAGCATGGTTGTATTTTAATAAAGAAGGATGGAATAACAAAGATTTTTATGAACTCCTGTTTCTTGTGCTCAGAAAATAAGGGTTTTTTTTTCAGGCTACTCAAATTTTAAATGGGAATTTTTGGAATTAATTGATGTTACTTATTGTAATTCAGACACATGTGTATACACCTCTATACATTCACATACATACCTCTGGTATTAATTTTACAGCACATCCGTATTTCAAAGTGAGGTCTTTTTGCAATGTAATGAATTGAAAGATATATAAATAACCAAGATTTCAAATAGAATTCACAATAACAAAATATATTCTAAGAATGCTTGATCACCATGTAGTGAAAGAAAAAAAAAAAATGGAAGAATTTCACAATCTCTTATGCATTTGGTTTTTTTTTAAATACTTGCTGTATTTTGTCTCTTTTATTTTGCATAATAATAAAATGTGAGAGCAATCGTGGTACTGGGAGTGCAATTAAGCTTCAGCACAAAAGAGGCTGGAGTTTCAAAACACAATGGAGGTTCTGAAGTAGTGCTGTAGATTTCAGATGAAAGGATAATTGAGTGGACCTAATAACACTCTACATCGTAAGCACCCAAATGTTTTAGTAGTCTGTCTTTGGAACTACTGCATAGAGTTCGTTCAAGACAAGTAGATGCATGTTTTAAGTATGTTGAGATTGTTGTGGCAGAGATGTGTTTCATTTTCCCCAGCCTCCTTACTTATGCATATCCTAGTACATGTAAAGTTAAGAAAAATGTGGCACCAGTACAGAGAGAACTGAGCATGTCTCCTGAACAAGATTCAGCTTAAGGAATAAACAAAAAGCAGCCATACTACAATATTTTCCAAATGGTGATTCAATTTATACAATAACCTACCTAAACCTAGTTAGAACAATTCTTCAACAAATCATGAACCAACTCCTCTCTATTTAAAAGTAGACATTGCAAGGCAAAAGAAAAATCTTTACCGGAAATAGATACCGAAGTGATACCTAATGGTTAAGTCTGGGTCCTGTAACACAGTACTTTGCTTTACAGACCTTGAGAATGGCAATTAATTATACTGACAGATTTATAGTTTTTATTACAGAAACAATGTGGTTACCAGTGGTTACTAGTCATGAGTGTTTTGGGGCCTCATGAAAGAGTGTCATCATTACATCATCTCTCTTTAATCAGTGAATTTCAGCACGTTTTTTCATTATTATGAGAGAAACAGTTTTTTTCTGAAATGGCATTCTATATGGCAAATTTAATACATGAGGAGTCTCCCACAATGTTAGGCTAGGATCAACAAAGAATATCTATCCACAAGTTTTTTTTGTCATATAACTATACAGAAACAAGGTATTTTCTTATTCTGCTGAGAAATAACACTTCCTACTCAAGTGATGTTGTCAGAGATCCGTGTGTGACATAGTTCAAAATATAGCAACCACCATTCAGCCAAGAATTTGGAATGTAGTTCTTTCAAGGAAATGAGTTATATGTTCTACTCTCAAGAAAGCATTTAAGCTTAAATTTTAAGCACATGGTTTTACTTTGTCCCATTTATGTAACATTAATCAGAGTTACTGCTTTGCTCAATGGGGATGGTATTACACATGTGCTTAAAGTTAAGCACTTGGTTAAGTGTCTTGTTACAACACTGCACTGTGCCCTGTAGCACATCTAAAAGTTTTAGCAGATTCAGAAAACTCTAGAGAGTCTAGTGCTTCAGTGTAGCTGTCATTTTACGTTGGCACGAATAGAATTTTCCTAATTTAACCCATTGTAATTGAAAGCAACATCGGACCTGAATGTGAGGTAGATACATCAGGGTTGCTCTGTATCATCTTCATCTTTATAATCAGCATCACCAGTTCATCAAGTGAATAATTGGGGCAGATCACAAAGTTGTTCCAGTTACTAGATGATTCATGTCTATTGAAGGTAACTTTAGTTCTTTGCTACATCACAGCAGCAGAAAGGAGCTGCTGGCAGCTCCTATGAGATAATTGCAAAAATTGCCATTAGGAATGAAATTGTTTTACATCTCAGCCCAAAGGTACGGAACTGGAAATGTGAAGAAATACAGTTATCATAGATACTGGCAGATACCAGCTATTTTGATCCCTACATTTTTTGAAATGTATTATTTAAAATTACTTGGATTTTTATTGCTGTTATTTGTTATCAAAATAACACATGAAGTTTCAGTTCTTATTTAAAATTCATACTAATAATGTATCTTACCATAGCTAAATTAGTCATGGTAGGTTTGAACTCAGTATGCTTTGTTTCTTGCCTGACAATCATTGCCTTCTTTCCTCTCTCATATTTTTCTTTCATCTACTTTATTTTTTGAGTGATGCAATTATACATTCATTATTGTTTTAATATAAAATTTGGAGAGAGATTTCTGAAGGGGACTTTCTACCACATCTATTTGTTTGTCTTATTATTATGTTTCCATAATAGCCTATAGCATACATTCTTTGGGATCAAATTTGCTTTTCCATATATTAAAAGATCATTTCCCAAACTGACAGGAAGGTCATATGCCTCGTTACCTTTTCTCACTCATTCTTTTTGCTATCCCCAGAAGATCACTGATGTATTTCACCCCTACCAAAATCCATTCTATCCTGGAATAAACCTGCTAAAGTCTTCTTGCTTTTGTTCCAAATGTCTTGCCCAACCACTTCCTGCCAGTCTAGATAGTTCTTTTTAGCAGCTTTGTAATTCTAGGTCACTACCTCCCTCATGTTTCTTATTTGTCTCTGCTGTTGCAGCTGCTTCTGATCTTTAACTATTTATTTTTATTTTTTTTTCCGGGGGGAGAAAAAGTTTTCTTATAACAGCACAAATTTCACCAAAATGTAAAAAAAAAAAAAAAAAAAAAAGTGTATTTTTTATTTTCTCTATATCTCTCCTAATTTATTCATTTCACTGTATAGTCACTGAAGTAAAAGAGCAGAGGAGTGCAGCATGCACAGATTAAAGAAAGAGAGAAAGGCAGACCCTCGCCTTAGCTGCTGAACCTCCCAGCAACACCTGAGAAGAGGAAGAGTTTGCGTTCGTGCCTCCACCAGCTTTTCTGTTTTGGAAGAGTTTTTTTTCTTGAGCATTCATTTATCTCAAACTTTCACTTCAGAGTTCATTGCACTCTTGTCACTGAGGTATCTCAGGAAAAAGAGAAAACAGCAAGAGTCCCTTGGGCAGCAAGGCTTCATCTGTAGCGTGATTCATCATGCTTCTGGTAATGTCAGGATGCTTTCCAGGCTCAGCTTTACATTCAGAGAATTTTGTTTCTCCATAGCTAGCAAAGCACCTTACTATGGATATAAAGGTGCAGAAACAGAACACTGAGTAGCAGCTCTCCATTAAATAGATTTTTTTCCCTATTTTTAAATCAAGTATGTATTAAAAAAAATAAATAAACAAAACCAAAAACAGGAGGAACATTAAAACAAAAAGGCCCTTTCTGCCTTCATTGTGAAACTAGCCCCATCAGAAATTCATGTATGTCACTTAATGGCCAGCTTAAAAGCAGCCTCTGTTTATCAATCGCCTTTTACTTTTTATGCAACATTTCATCTGGGCTGTCTAAAGCACAAACAGGTGAAAATTACTTTTTCAAGGTCATTCTGTACAAACTCAGCTCATACTAATGCTTAGGGCTTGCTTATTCCCAGCCTTTCCTATAGGCCAGTGCATCACGTATGCATTCCTATGTGGTTAAATCTTTGAAATTATGTATTATCTTTTGATGATATAAGAAATCCAGTTGTTATGAACTAAAATTATATTTACTGTAAAGGCAATGATCTTGTGACTTTATTTGATATGCAGGTGAGTGTTCACATTTCCATCAGAATTTCATTGTAATTCAGGATCAGTTAAATACTAATTAAGTTGTCTCTTCAAGGTTATTTTATTATAATGCTCATACAGTTCATGGGTTGCTTTTTGTTGTTTGGGTTTTTTTTTTTTCTTCCAAGTAAAATTTAAGCTGATCTGTCAAACTCACATTAAGGTCCTAAACCTCAGACTCTGAGGAGTATATAAGTAAAATGGGACAAGCAGCTTTAACTGCTTTAGGGATGAGAGAAGTTGTTAGTATGCATGGTGAAAATGTTATGACTACCCAAGAATCTACGGAAAAGAGAGAATGAAAAATAAACCCCAAATAAAAAACTGTGCTAGCTAACTTAACTTCATATCTATTTCAGGAAGAACTCAGGATACCAAGACTAAGTCCAGAAGAAAGCAAAAACTTTACAGAGAATCAGTCTCCTAAGACTGACATAGCATCCTAAAGAAAGTAGTTATGGGTACCCTGAAATTAGGAGATTCAGAACAGAAGAGGTGACACAGGATTAAGACTGTCATCCTTTACAGAATTATTGCAGAGTACTGAGCTGATTCATATTTACTGTAGGATGATGTCATTTATGGTACGATGAATATTCTCGTACGATGAAATGCCCTCTAAATACTAGCTGGGCATTTAGAAAAGTATTTCATGCCAGAAGTTTCTTTCTCTAGCCAACCTAGACTCCACCTATGTATAATTCTTGTAACAGAAGTATGCTTCTTGCAACATTCCAGCCTGAGGAATGATTTGTTTTTCACAGGTAGGTGAACTAAACGAAACGAAAAATTTGCATGAATTTTTTTAACCAATTACTTTTCTCATAGGCAAAACATGGGAGATACATCAGAGGAGGGAAAAACGCAACCCTGAAAGCTACTTCCTTCCTTTTCATCCTTCACAAAATGCTTTGGTTTGTGATCAGTCCTTTCAGAGGTCCTAGGTTCCTCCTGTGGTCTTCTCTGTTCAGGCCTCAGGCTCAGGTCTTTCCCTCTGATATAAAGCTGTTCAAGTCTGTTAGTCAATATGCCTGTTGATCATACTTGCCCCTTTTTAACAGCCATTCCTAATACCATATTCTATTGTTTCTTCTTCTCTGCAGACGTTTTTACACTGATCAAATCTTGTGCCCTGCAGAAAACTAGCTTTCTATGGTAATTAGAACTCCACTATTATTTAACTTCCATGGGTAAAAATTTGCTAGGTAAGGGATGAAAACCCATCTTTATGAATATATTTTCAAACTCAGTTCTTCTGAACTGCTGTTTCGTGGCTTTAATTAACTTGTAAAATCACAAGAATGGATAATGGCAACACAGACTCTACACAATTGCTAGAAAAAGTGACTTTCAAGCATAGTTGGCCTCCAGAAGTATCATACTGAAAATTAATAGCAGCTCTTGCCTATCTAATAATTTCTTGTGCCTTCTGGAGTTGCTGTCACTTAGCTTTGAGTAAAAAACAAAACAAAAACCTGAACAAACTGAATTAGACTAAGGGTTTATTTTTTTCCTCATGAGACTTGAGACTTTTCTCCTGTAAAAATATATAACTAACTATAGAACACGATACAAGAAAACATTTTTTTATAAGGGTGGTCAAGTATTGGAATAGGTTGCCCTGAGAGGTTGTGGAATCTCTGTCCTTGGAGATATTAAAAACTCAACTGAATATGACCTTGAGCAACCTGATCTAACTTCGAAGCTGGCTCTAACTTCAAAGCTGGCTCTGGTTTGAGAGGTTGGACCAGATGATCTCCAGAGGTCCCTTACAACTTAAATTATTCTGTGTCAAATGCAGCATTACCTTGTGCAGTCCAAGAAAAGCTTTGTATAACATGAAAGCACAAAATATGTGCTATGTTCACAGCTTCTTAATAGAAAGAACATAAATTTATAGTGAATCCCTAAGCAGATCCTTTATTCCAGTGCTTAAATTTCTTTGCCACATTTTTGTCTGTAAAATGGGAATATTATTGTACTTCTGCAAGTGCTTAAATTTAACAGCAAATGAATGCAGAGAAAAGATCTGGCTTTCTTCTGAAAAAAAAGAAACAAAATGTTAAATTTTGTCCTTAAATTCTATTTTATTATAGCTTCAATTGCATCCATTGTTTTTTTTTAATGAAGATTATTTATATTACATATTTGAACCTCCAAATGGAATAAAGACATCACAGATGTATTTACAAGCATGCAAGTCTTTGCATTCCACTGTTTTGTCCCTAACTTTGTGTACTGAGGAATGTTTGGAACAATTTTGAACTTTATCCAGCTACTACAACAATATCACAAATACTACAGATTAAATTTTTTTCTGAAACTGTAGTTCCAGGCTGTAAGAGGGCTCTGAATGACTGAAGAATTTTAAGTAGACTCATTATATTAGTAGCAAATATTTTCATAATTAGAAACAGCAATTGGTACTTCTTGATATCTAGTCCTTGCTAATATATTTTGATTTAATTTTGTTTCAAGCACATACCTATAGTACAATAGCTATGATTTATTTCCTTTTTTAAAGGAAAATTTTATTTTATAAAGAATACCTAAATTATTATTTCAGGTGATCAACAAGTATTCAATCTGTGACTCTTCGAATTACCATTCTGATCTGACATTCATTTTTTCCACTTCCACGTTAAAAAGCTAAAGATATATAGTAACAGTAGCCAACATAAAATATCTCTGCCAAACTTAGTCAATAATTATGTAGCATTTCCAGCTATAATTAAAATCTTTCATAGTCTATATTCATATACCATTCTTTGAGGTTAATTTGGTTTAGATCACTGCAAAATAATTTTCACGTGATATATTTTACTTGTTACAAATCACACATTAGTAAATTCAGAATGTACAGCATGTGTCTTAATTTGAAAGGATTTAGAATTTGAAGTTACAGTATCAAAACAGCTAATTCCTAGTTTCTAATAACATTCAGAAAAAGAAAATCCTTTCCATTTTGGAGATAATAATATTAATGAGCGATAGCATAAGACTGTGAAGGACAGGTCCTTCCAAGTATTGGGATTACCTCATCTAGCTAATTATGAAGCTGGGGGACTTGCATCCATTTGAACAAGATCAGAGGTCCTAATTTTAGGAAAAGTAAAAACTCAGCATCAGCTGAGCTTCTTTTGGGACAGTCCTTCTTGATCACCTGTTTCAATCCATTTCTTACCATACGGAGGATGGTGAGAAGGGGATCTAGTGAAGGATCTGGTGAAGGGGAGCATGGATATGAAAAAAATGGTGCTTAAGAAAGAAGAATCTGCATTTTTTCCCTTAAAAATCTAGACTGATGTGTGCTAGCAATCTTTCAAGCATTAAAGATTGGGAGCTGAAAGACAGTTAATTAACGGAGCCTTTTAGAAACACAGCTGAGATTTCATTCTATGTGAAATATGACTGCTATTATGATTTTCAAATCATAATATTGAAACTCCTGAAAATGTGTTCACACAAAATTTGAGTCATAATGGGAGTGAGTCACTCCATCTGAAGTGTCTAATTTGGAAAGCTAGTCTCCATATGTTCCCTTCTGAGTCATCACAGAGTCTCCAGAGAGAGGAGTCCAGAGCTCTGGCCTCCCCAAACCTGAGGCTGCAGGGTGACCCGTGTCTTTCCACTGCCTGTAGAAAAATTACAGTAAAATTTCTATTTCAAGTCCGTAATTTCAGGAACATTCAGATCTCTATAATCTATAATTTTGGTAAAATCTGAGAAACTGTAATAAAAGAAATCACACAATATACTTTGAATAGACTTCACATTCTCCCTTACCTTCCTTATTAATAGCTAATTATGAATTTCTAATTACTGTATAAAAGTACCAGCATTTTAAATGCTTCATTAACAGGGGACAGTAGCATATATATATTGAGGAAAAAGTTAATAAAATTTAATGGATGCTTGAAAGAGGGTGCAAAAAATCTTCTTGGCAAAGGTTATAGACAAAATAGGACAGTCCAAAAATGTTCTTTGTTGACAACAGTCAGACTTGGAATAAATAATATACAATAATCCACTCTCTTATTGCAGAACCTCGGTGTTTCATATTCTATTTGATAAATTCTAATACAAATTTCATAAGGGAGAACCTTATATTCTAATATAAATGTAAAGTATTCCAGGAATTTGTGTGCCCTATGAACAACAAAATGTCAAAACCAATCATGTCATCTTTTGTTTCTGTGAGCTCACAGGACACTTTTCAGTGTAAGAAGACAACCTCAGCTCGTGGAGTCCTAACAGAGCCCTAAATCTTGGCCTGAACACTCTCCCTCCTTACCCACGGTTCCATGTAAAATGTTCACATAAAATGTGTGTGTCTGTCTGTATGTATGTACAACCATGCACACACATGCATTTACTTATGTACTCATTTTCTTAGACTTGGCTAAACTACTTTGGAGTTAGATTCTGAAAATATTTGTGGCAAATTAGAGTATTAATTAAAACCCTACCAAAGAAACAATGTAGTTAACAATGAGTGTAAAAAGGTATTTGTTTTCCTTCTCCTGATGGCTTGGTCTACCAATACCGTTCACACTTAAAGCAACTGCCAAAATCCAGGCCTAGGACAAAGAAATCTGTGCTGCAAACTCTTCATATATTTCAAGTGTAACTTGTTTTATTTAGGTGTATAAACCAGGCTGAAAATAAAATGGTGACTTAGCATGCAGAATAATCCTTTTTTTCAGGACTTTCATTCCAGTGTCAATAACCAAGTTCCTTGAACCACTCCCCTTTCAAAACCTAATTCTGGCTAAGGCATTCCAAAAAATCCCTGCTATATTGTACTGCACTTTCTATAACATCTGCTTCCACACATAATTTGTGGTGAGAAAATTTAATACATAGGTCTATCAGAAGCTAATAATTTTTACTTTATGCTGAGAAGAAAACTTTGAGGATTATACTTAACAACACTGTTTTGTTATACACAAAATAATAATAATATTTTTACCTTGAAACCTAATTAATTATAAGATTTATGGTTATTCAGTTAAGGAACAGAAAGCCAGTGCCATATATCAAATTAAATGAGTTGTCGTTGTTTTGAAAATCTCTGGTAGGACTATTACAGAGAAGACATTTTTTTCTTTAGTTTATTAAAGGCCTCCAGTTGTCACTAGATACAAGTATATCACACAAACAACCTTTAAATATTCCTATGGAAATACATATATAACTGAAGATCAGGGATTTTTCACTGGAAAATATTAACACCAAATTAATTACAGAAAATTGTAGATTTCTTCACCACTGTATCAATACAAGAAGCAAATATATTTTCTTCTAATAAGCTCTTAGAAGAACTTAAACATAACAAAAAAATCTGAAGCAGTTCTGTCATAGTCCCCGCTTTTTTACTTAAATAGGTAAGCTACTTTCACCAAATAATTCACTGGTGTAAATATAGAGCAATTTAACAATTTTTGGCATAGCCAAGTAAATATACAAAAATAACTCAACACAAGCTAAATTCCTGAATATGCGTGTTGCATAGTCAGGCAATTACATACAAATTATCTGCTTACAACTAGTAGGTATAAAATCCTATTTTTTTTGAAAGATTCTTTTCAATGATCTATTAATGTTTGGTTTCTTCTCTGATTATTGCTGTTAAGTAAAAAATTTATGGATAGGTAGAATTTATGTGATACATCTATAGCTACAGTGTAAACAAAAGACCAAAGATATCAAAAGAAGATATAGAACACTTTCTTAGCCAGAAAGAAAAAGCCGGCGGGTTCCTGCCTACAGAAAAGGAGTTTTCTGTCAGACCAGACTTACTCCCTTCCCACCCTTGTGCTTGCAGCCTGGCTAAGACAAAATGAGCTGAACAGAAAAAGGGAAGGGAAGTGAATGAAAGGGGTGGAGGGGGAACTGAATAAAGAAAATGTTTTCTCTCTCTGTTCTGCCAGTCTTGTAACACCTGTGGACTATTAAATGGAGTTATAGCACGGTATGGGGTGTTGTCATCTTACAGATTATGGCAGGGAGACTGATGGCTGCCTACTCTAGGAGACAAAGGGCCCACCCTGAGCAGAGGGTCAGCGTCAGACCCTCCTGCTCCTGTGGGACAACAGGTCCTGTATCCCTGTGCTCCCTGCCTGAGGTCCCATAGTACTTTGGAAGCTCGGAAGATAGAGCAGTCACCAAGGCCCATCAGGTACTTCATTGTTCGATGATGAATTAACTGTAGCTGAGAGCATGCCCTGCCTCATGAATGCTTTTTTAATCTGAAAGATTTGACCCTTGCAGATTTTCTTGCCTCACATCCAGCACAGTTGGCCCCATCAACGTATGCAACAGAGGAGATTTTTGTATTTTCTTTTCTCTGTTTCATCAAAATGGTTCTTGTGTGCTGGGACAAAAGCCAACATCAAACAGTAGGTTGTTTGGCTGCTCTGTGCACCAGTATTGTGCCATCCTGAGAAGTTTTGGCAGCTGGTAACGAGGGACTACAGGGACTAAGATCCATGAAGTACATGGCTTCTTTAGAAAAATGTCCTTCTTATTCCTAATGCAGAGGAGCTGAATGGGGTGCTGAAGATGAGGCTGAGGGTTTTATAAATATTCAGAGCCACTGGAAGTGCACCAGTGCACAGGGGATCATTGCGTGAGCAGAGGCTGTCGGCGCCCTCAGGCTGCAGTTATTGCTGAGCTGTGCTCCTGCATCAGCCAGCCACTCTGATGCCCTGTGACAAGGTTGGTCTTGGGAAGGGGGTGATGGATTTGTACTGGCTTAATTATTATATTAATTTAATCACTACCTCACATCATATTCTTATTATATCTTTTGTTGTGGGAGCTGGTGAGTGTGTGATCTGACTGACCTGTCCCTAGATTACTTTACTTAGCAAACTATTGGCTGACTGCTGCTGGTGGCATTACAGAAAATATTTATTTTTAAAAAATGTGAACCTATATATTTTAAAAAGTAATTATGTAGGCAAATCTGCTTAGGTCATATTAGTAACAATCCCTTCAGCTTTATTTGCCCATTTCACAGCATTTGGCCTTGTATAATGTAGTTCTTATGTAAAACCCAAAGAGTTTGAGAAAATTGTTTCCATCAGTTCAGCTTGTCTGTGGATCAGGTTCAAATGTTATTTTAAATGCCCAGCATTCCAAGTTTCTGATATGAGATATGAACAAGCTTGTAAACATTTTTTTTCTTAAAGCAATCTCCCGTTTAGTAACTGTGAAGCAGTTTGATAACAGCTGAAGTTATTTCATGTCAAGGCAGCCTGTCTGAAACAGCTGGATCAGAGGAATAACAGAGTATGTCTGAATGAGTGTATGTGTGTGCGCTGGAAAAAAAATACATGAGTACAATAATACCTACAGTTGCACAGTGATTTTGTTTCATCACTAAAATCACCAAGGCTAAAAAACTGAAATGCATACAGAAAGAGGTTAATACCAATTACAAACTCACAGCTCATTATATACATCTCAAACTAAAACAGATACAACATGATTTAGGATTGGAAACTGTGGCTAAAGGAATTAGCCTGCTCGGCATGAAACTAGGTTTATTTAATCAATGTTGCTTCCACTAGAAAAGTGGATTAGTTTTTCTTTAAGACAGAGTTAAAAGTTTCGCAGCTAATTTATTTTAATAAGTATTCAGTCACTGACTGCTGCAGAAAAAGGCTAAACTGTAATGAAGAGCCAGGAAAGAAAGCATGACTTAATTATTTTTCTGGGGTGGATAATGAATAAATTAGCTACGCTGTAGGCTTGCCGTTTGTATAGAATTTATTACTTTTGCTTTAAGAACCATATCATGACAAAGTCAATTTTTCTCCTGACTGCAAACTGATTGATGGGGTAACGTCTGATTGTGAAAGACTTCCCCTTCGTCATTGTGTTGCCAATGTTGGTATCACAAAGTGAGTTTGAAGTTTTCCTGAGTGCATGTTCTCCTACATAATTACAGATGACAATTACTTTAATTCCTTTTTTTAACAAGCTTTCTAATCATGTAAACTACAGAATGGATAACTTAGATGAGACTAAAGATGCACGTAGCTCAAAAACTAATTTCTTGGTTCTTAATTTGTTGCCACAATGTCTTCTACGTGAAGAGCTAAGTACTGTATTTAGAATGACAGCAGATGTTTTCATGAGAAGATGTGTGTGAACAAAAAAGCTTTGCCAAGGGGCAACTAAAGAGTGGCCTTGCAAGTGTTAGAAGGATGAGAATTTTAAGGAGAAAGATTAATAATTTGATATGGCTTTGGGAATATAGGCTTGATTCAATTCCCAGTTTAAATGGGAGCGGGATTTGGCCTGCTAAGTATAAGAAAAATAGTGACTTTAAAATGAAGAAAAATGTAGAATAAATATCAGGAGGAAAATTTTAAAAAGCTGTATGATTTACTTCAGTGTGAATCCTCCCAGCAAAACAAAGAAGCAGACTCAGTCAAGATAATGAAAATGAGAATAAACAAAGCATTAGAAAAAGTATTGTAGAAAACTCCAGTTTCACAAGCAAACTGACTGTTTTACAGGCCCCGTCTTTTGGGGGCTTTTCCTTTTTTTTTTTTCTCTTGACACATATATATATATAAGAGATACAAAGTCTTCAGATATATTGCTTAGGATACATTTTATTCTCTCCTCTTCAATCCAAGATACTAAAAATCCATATTGGAGCCTTATTATCTCTGCAGTAAGGAACTATCCACTGCATAATTTCTTACTCAGAGAATCTAAATTCATTACAGTGACATAGAGTTTTATTCTGTTCTAAGCAAAAATTAAACCTTTTCATAGTTGTTCATGGTTGCAGTAAAACAAAGCAAGACAAAAAAAGTTCCCACCATGTTCTCAAAAAATGGTACTACCTACTGCTCATTTGAAGTAATGAGAAATAATGGTAGAATTTTGTCCTCAAAACATTAAAATTCAACTAGTCAATTTCAGGCTTTGCATCTAAAGATAAGAATATTCATTATCTGTTCTGAATAGAGTATACAGAGGCTTATGTTTTCCTAGTTCTTCAGTAAGGCAAGATCCTATTATTATTTATTCAACATCAAGGGTACAGCCAAAATTATGTTTTTTCTTGTGCAGATGGGAGTATGTAAAGAGTACAGGCCACCTAAAATTCTTCAGCTATTTGCTTTCTTACTATGGGATATGCCTACTTTGCTGTTGAAGCAACATAAATAAACATACAGACACTAGCTTTAATCTGAGTGTCCTATGAATCATAGTATGAAGGTGTAGACAGGGAGGTGAATTGGCAAGTTCATACCTACAAAATATGTGCAAATCTATGTCCACCAGCCAGCAGGTATTCCACCTCTTTAAACATCCCAGTTCCTCAAATTTATTTAGATGTCCCTTGTATTTATAAATACAAAGACTGTATACAAAGATTGGGGTAACTGACTGGAAAATGAAATAACAGGATTTGTATCAGCAGCCAATCACCTTCAACAAAGAGTGATTTATGGACAACAAAAAACTTCCAACAGTTTAAGAGTAACCTTTATACTTAGCAAATACTTCTTCAAGTATATCACTGAAGAATTATATTACTGACCTGGTGTTTGCTAGGATACGGTTAAGAATTAAGAATAACAAAATTTCAATCGCTTTGCAAATAAATTGCAAACATAAAGTCCAAATATGCCAAAAACAGTATTTCCTGGACTTTTTTGTCTTGTTCAATACAGCAATGCCATTACCAGTGAGGCCTTGCAAGAACTTAGGGTGAGTAGAGATAAAGAAGGCAAATGGACAGTGACAGCCATGTAATCCAGTGTCTGATTGCTTTTCCACATGTCACTGGTGAAACACAACTCTCCCCTCAGCCTGTGTGAGAGTCTATAGTACTCATTCAGTCTAATGTGGTCCATGCAGAGAAAAAATGTCTTGAAAGAATACTTTTCTGAGATTATGTTCTCTGGAAATGTTTTGACACCACTATTCCTCATCACTTAAAATATATCTTCAAGCCTGAGCTACAGATATGAGTTAAGAATTGCTCAAAACGAAACAAATCAGAAAATTTTCACTGTGAGCTGAAAAGAAAGAAATATTTTTGTTAATATATTTGAAAAATATTTGATCCAAATGCTTGGTTACTTTTGATCATACCCTAGCAACCTATCCTTTTAAAACTGTAGCTAAGAATTTTTCAAGAGAAGCTGTCACCAGTACTATTTATGCTCTTTTAATGGAGCTTTATTTAAAACATATGTTTAAATATGGCATCAACTGGGTACTAATAGGGAAGGTGAAGCATAATAAAAAAAATCATTTTTTTTCTAAGTATAGAAATAAACAGGTTATGTTTGTAATTAATTTTTATCTTTTCTCTTTTTTAATATTTTTATTTCTCCTGTCCTGTAATATGGTTGCTGATCATGATACTAAAAGTGCAATATTAAATATGAAAACTGCCTTTGCAGCAAAAAGATAAATTTGTGAACACCAGGTGATGTTTTGTGCAGAAATACATATTATTTCTTTGTGAGTCATTGCAGAATAAGAACAAAATACTGCCTGGTCACAGGCTGAACATTCAACATGTCTCCAGTTTGCCTCCATCTACTTAAAGGAGTTCAACTGAAACCTCCACTGGGTGTTTGCTGGGAATGAACAGTTGCCACTATGAGAATAGAGGTCACCAGACCAGCTGAGCCATGCATTGCCTCAGGGCAGGTGGTGCCAGTAAGGTTGCAGAGTTGGTGGACTTGGCACCTCCACTCTCACTGGTCGTGCGCAGCAGCACCAACCTCAGCCTAAGCCCAACCTATGGGTACTGCGTCCGCAGTGGGGGCACCTTACAAATGCCCAGCTGTCCCTGAGCTGTGGCATGACCACCCTTGACCCACTCCCCAGCCTGGCAGTGCCTCCCTGTCCCACTCTTGCCTGCATGAAGCTTAGAGAGAAAGTCCAGAGGGAAGAAGGGCACATTGTGTGTTTTGACCTACAGTCCGAAAATTACCTGTTCTGTTTATCTTTTATCCCTGTCCCTGCCCAAGTCTTGGAGCAGCAAGAGCTCAAAGCTAAAGAGGTTTCTTGGGTTCACAAAAACTCCTACTCTGGTATCTCCTTTGGTTTAGATAATGGCAGATGCATTTCTTTGAACATGAATGAGTGATCTTTAAACACCTTCAAGCTGACATTTTCTTTTCCTGGAATAACTTCATCAGCATTATTTCCATCAGTCAATTTTATAAATGTAAAATAAAACAAAAAATATTATTTCATCCTATTTCCTATTAAAAAAAAAAAACCAAAAACAACAAAACAAACTAAAACCCACAAAAAAACAACCAAAAACTGTTATGATAAAGTTTTCTTTGCAGTATGACTTTTACCTCCTATCTTGGTGGCTAGATTAAGGAAGCTAAATTTTAGGTCTGCATTTGTGTGCATACTGTTTTTCTTTTCCTGGTAGTATTACACTTCTAGCAGTAATAGGGTTTGTGATTACCTTTTGAGATCCTCTGTCTGTTATACAGTATTCTATTTCTATTGAAAAATATATTTTGGGTGGGTTTTATAGCTTGGTGATGAAACAGTCTCATAACAGCTTTTTTTTTTTTCTTTTTAAAAAATGTCTTAGCTTGAGAATTGCACTCTTATTAACCATATTTTTAAAAATCATATAATCATTATTTAGCATGTTGCATGTTGCAAATGTTACCATTTTTTTAAATACTAGATTTTTAAAAAACAAATCTAGACTCAAACAAGAGGTTCAATATTCAAATAACTGTGGTTAATGAAGCAACCAGATCTTATTTTTAGTACTCTTCACATCAAGCAGTGTGTTCACTGAGTGTTTAATATTTTACATTAGTTTCCACAGTGACAAAAATACAGAACATTTCAATATGAGATGTAATTCTAAAAATGCTTGTCACATCACTCTAACACAAACATTTCCATTGAGTAAAATAAGGTTACTAACATGAAAATTTTCGTGTTTACATAGAAATTACTCAGACTCTCTGATATCCTTCTAATTAAAAAAAAAAAAATCTGAAATATTTGATTTTCAGTAAAGTCAAGTATTAAAGTTTGGAAAACTTACTTGATTTCTAAATTTTATAAATTTGTTGAATTTAAATAAAATTTAATAATTTTTGAAAAGGAGATAGATGAAAGCATAAGTTTAGTTTGTAGTTTGTAAATTACTTTAGCAAGTGCTTAAATTTATGCACATGATCCTCACTTTTTTCAGGATCTCACAAACACAAACTAAAATCACCCATATTAAATGGATTATTAGCTTAAAGCCATGGCTCTGTTTTCTCATCATAGGTGTATACATAATTTATACTGAAGTAAAAATAATTTGTATTTATTAAAATAAAATGCATTTGTGTTGATGAAGTTGCTGCTTTTGTATCAGCGTATTTATTTGTGTGTAATTTATTTTGATAATATTAATTTATTGTGAATTTCTGTTTCCAGTTAAGCATTTTAAGACCAGATAGTCATGCTATAGATATAAGTGCACTCACACACACACACACACACACACATATATATATATAAAAATGCATATAGATAATAGGTGTCAATTTATACAAATAAACTTCTACAAAGAAATTGGTAATTAATACTTGGTCTGTTAATTCCAAGTTATTTGAATATGCATTTTGAATTTGAGTATGCATTTTATTCTCTGTGTTGTTTAAAAAATTATGATTGAAATAGTTCAAATTAATTTACAATTAAGACAAAAACTTATAAAAGTAGAAAAGTGATGAATAGTTGAGCAAAACTAACCTTCAGGTTTTTACTAGAGACAACTGACTGGAAGGTAAAGTCAGGTTTGGTTTGATTTAGTTTTATGGTATGTTGAGTACAATACTCAAGAAAGCAGTAATTTGCATTTAGTTAGCACCTGAGGTAAATGTAGTCACTATTCTACTTTTTTTCAGACAAGCAAATGTAGAACTTAGGTCACTGCCCAGTCCTAGGGAAGAAATCTCTGACATAGCTGGCAGTGCACACTATGTCACCTGATCTTTCAACTTAGCAGTAGGACAACTCCTGCTCTTGCTGCATGTTGCTGCTCACTAGATGAGCAAGGCTGTTGTGCATGGGCTCTGCAGCAGACAATGAGGAAAGGTGTTTTTTTAATTTGTCTGCCTCACATTTGTCTGCCTCACACAAGGAACCCCTTCTGTGTCTGAAGGGTTACCCTTCAGGTAGTGCTGTTCACCCTCCATGCCATGTTTGCTATCCATTACTCCATGAGGATCAACCTGATCTCAGAGAATGACCCAGGCTAAGATGCGTCTGGCTGTTCCCAGCAACTTGTCAGCACTAACAGCCTGTTCCCCCTCAGCAGTCAACCTGTTATAAGCCTCTCTCCAAAAGGTCCAACTGCCTCTATAAAATCCAGCAGAATCCTGGGCATCTTGCTCAGGGCATGGAGCAGCTACAGGGCGCAGATGTCTGTTATGTGCTTCAGTTTTCAGTGTTGTTGCACATAAATGCATTGGTGGATCTAGCTGCTCATTATTAATTTAGCTTTACTCCAGTGCTTATTTAATGAAGGTTTTATTATGAACAGGCGGAATTGGATTTGGAAATTAAGCTTCTTCCTACAACAACCTTTGTATGCGCAGAAAAAACTATGGAGACAAAACTGGACAAAGAAAAAAAGCAGTGTCCTTACACTTGGCACATCTAGACTGTACAGCCCATTTGCCCATTTCTCTTTGACCATTAAAACATTTCAGTGAATTATATGTATAGTAGTTAAATCATTTTAGCATCTGCAGTGAAACTAGCTCTCCAGTGAAGAACAGCAATGGCGCTTCCCTACCTTCATATCATGGCATACAATCAATCAAGACAGGAATTGTAGTAATGTGTAATATACAGTGTTTATCTCAATAAGCACTCATTTTAAGAACAGAAGATGCAAAGTGGAAAGGAGTACATTTGCAAATAACCTCTGTTCAGCATGGAAATAATCTAATAACATGGATGAAATTTCAGTCGTTAGTGCCAAATGAGGATACCTTTAAATCCATAAGATTCAACCTATTCCCATAGATCAAGAACCATGGAAGTTAATTGTTTATATAAAATAAGCAGAAGCTTCCAACAGTTTTTTTTCTTTTACCTCATTAAGCCCTGAGTAGACTGCACAGTCATTAAGCGAAACTGTGGGAAACACATTTTTTGTGTTGTCTGATACAGTGATCCTCAGGTGCAGGTAATTGTCTGCGTGTTTAGATGAACTCCATCCTTGCAGCTGTGCTGACAGAAGCACCAGGCAGGAAGGCAGAAAGGAGCAGGGTGGTGGGAGGAAAGTCTATTTCTCTGACGTGTTTTTTTTCAGGAAAG
>NW_010303439.1:41032-51889 GCF_000700745.2 Antrostomus carolinensis
TTAAGTTCTAGTGGGACATAATAAGGAATAGGAAATGCGTGCTTAAGCCTTTTCCTGAATAGGGTCCAAAACTGAGCAGGTCATAGGTGAAATCTTTTCCTGTTATGCTGTTCTGCCTGCATCATTACTTGCAGCTGCCTTTCCAAGGCAGTGAAGTATCCTTCTACCTCTCCAACCTTGTGCTGGCTTATCTCCAGCTGAGCAGAAACAAAAATGCTATCATTTACACTTTTCCTCTGAGACATGAAGGAAGACCAAACTCCATCCAAAAAAGTGGCTGGGGGAAGCTTGAACCAAGGGAAATAATTTATAGTGTTAAATAATGTTAATACTTTTTCATAATTTTGGTGGTGTTACCCACTTACCTCAGTGGCTATAACTTCAATATGACAGTGGCAAGTGTTCAATTGCACGTTATATTATATAAATAAAATAAATGAGGCAGGAATCTTATCCTCTTTAGATAAGATCTATTAGTTAAAATATGGTAGCACTGAATGTGATCCTCTAACAGATTGCATTTTGCTGATGATTGCCTCTTTTAGTCCAATGCAAGTTTATTTCCATTTATAAAAACTATTTGGGATATTTAAGCGAATCTATTTTTTGTTGTCTAGAATTGGCAAGCCGTTCTTCATTTATAACATCCCGTAAGCTGAATATATGCAATTCACATAATGCACTCTGGCCATGAGGCTCATAGTTCTCAGATAAGTTAGGGAGCAGCAGGTCACTGCAGAAAACAGTCCCAGTGTCACTGAGCCAGCTCTTTAAAATATTTCATTGATTTTTTTCAACTAGGGTTAAAAGTAAAGAAACCAAGGGAGGAGATCTTAAAAAAATAGCAGCAGACTTCTACACACATACCAGTGTAAAATTAAGGGTTTTTTTAAAAGGGGTCTTAATTACAGTTATGTTTCCTCCTCCTGTATTTGAAGTAAGGAGTAATAAAACACTATTTCATCTTCTGATCCTCCATCTCCCAATCCATCTTAAAGAAACACTTTCAGAGTATTTTTGACTGCACTTGTTGTGGAATGAGCAGAACTGAAAAATGGCTATTTATCACAGCATGTATGCTTCCATTTACTGCAACATTTGTAGTATTTCTCATTCTCAAAAAGGAAACAATAAGCACTGCCATATATTTAACAGCTATCAGTGATTTCATCCTCAGTTTCTAGTGTCCTCTACTGACTGTGCTCTGCAGTGTTTCATCATCCTAATCTTTGCTGGAGTTAAACATACAACACAAAAAAGTTCAAAAGGTATTGGTGTGTTAGGGATACATTAGATCATTGCACTATAACTATCACTTGCCTTACATTGTAAGCAAGGGAGAAAATAGAAAGGATTAAACAAGTATTTTCTTCAAAGATCCCGAAATGTTTTCTGTAAAAACTGGCAAAATTACCCATGCCTATAAAGATCAAATGCTATACTTATTTGATCAAAATAATTATAGGAAAACATGACATTTAAAGTTGAAATTGTTTCAAGCACCACTTTCAAAAAGTATTATATTAAAGACAAATCAATACTCTTTCTGCTGTCTTCAGGCCAGATCTTCAAAACCCAAGATAATAGAGTATTTGAAGAACCACAAATCACATATTGATCTGAAGAATTCTGATATAGCACTAAAGAGAATATGTTCCCATCACAAGCCACTGTGTGTTGACACTACCGCTGCCTGTTTCGATGTTTCTCAGCAATTTTAGGGCTCATCTACTAGCTACAGAAATGTGCAGCCAGTGGCATTGACAATACTGTGAAAGTCAGAAAATTCATAAACCTATTTTCCATATATTGTTGTTGATGTACAAACAGTAAAAATGAAGACTGGCTGATGTGTTATTCACTGAATTAAGGCAGAACAGAACAAAACATAAAGTAGAAATGTGTGGCGGCTTTCCTTAGAACTCTCTAAAGGTGAGAGGAGGAAAATAATGACAAAAAGAGAATTGCATTGCAGTGAAATGCCTTTTTCTTGCTGTTCTGTTGCACAGCACTTATTTTTTCAATATGTGAATTTACTTCCATACATAAGCAGCTAAAATCCTGTTACCCCAACTCCATTCATCAACTCACTGCTGCTTTTCATTTCTGTCATATCATATCTAAGTTTCAAATTATTCATTAGGCTTAGTAAACATATAGTGAGTGGTTAAGGATGGCTTAACAGATAGCTTTCTATTTTAGATAAATAAGGTACACTGTATAACAGATTTTTAAAACCTTATTAAAAAAAAAACCCAACAAAACAACATAAACCAAAACCACAAAACAACACAAATGCAAGAAGGCAAACTGACAAAACATAAAGAGGACCTTAGGGATGCACAAGAAAACTCTGAAGAAATGTCAAGCAGACATAGAAAATTTAAAAACCCCGAATGAAGTCAGGCTAGCTGTCCAGGTTTCTCAATGTCCCACATCCCATATTCTCCTGGACCTTCTTAGGCTGTCTACTTTCTGTTTCACACAGATACTTGAAAAAGTGGAAATATGTGTCCCTTTTCTGTAGTTCGCAGCAAACAATCAAGATTCATGCAAGCATCTTATGCAAGAGCTGCCTTTCCTGAAGACAGATGTCTACCTGGTGATGATTCTAAAGCTGCAGTGGGAGATCTGTTATCTCTCCATCCCCACAAAGCATTTTCCAACAGGTCAATGAGCTATTTGGTGTAAATCAGGAGATGGAATTCTGGGGACAAAGTAAAACTTATTTCCATTATAAAATAAACTTTATTCAAAGTAAGGACTGTTGTCTAGAATAAAATCCCACTTTTGCAGATTGCAAAAAGGCTGAAAAATATTCTGCCAGGGAAATAAAAAGAAAAAAATTCTAGACCAAAGGCCAAAAATTCTTGATAGCTTGAGAGAGAGAAGGAGGGACAGCCATTAGATTCTGTTTCTGGGGAACTGAATGATAATAACTATATTAAAAAAACCCATAGATTTCAATGAAAAAGTGAATATAAAAGCTTAATTACAGAATTTTGTGTAAGAATATTAGACATGATCTGAATTTTTTACAGCTAATTTCAACAGGAAACACTGATTCCATATGAGTCACAGATACCTTGAATTTTACCTACATCAGTATCTTATGTCTAAATATTCCTCTGGGACCCAAAAGGTTCAGAAGGGAAAAGATGAAATCTAGAATACAATATATGCAGTTTTCATTGTTGACATTGTGACGTGTTAACTTGCCCACATTGCTGCATACCATGTAGAATTCCATCAGTTCTTAATATTCTATAATATCTGTTTTCAAAGACAGCTTCTGATGTGTAGTATGCGGC
Source organism: Antrostomus carolinensis (assembly GCF_000700745.2). Lineage (NCBI taxonomy): Eukaryota > Metazoa > Chordata > Aves > Caprimulgiformes > Caprimulgidae > Antrostomus > Antrostomus carolinensis. Next base: position 44,344 of record NW_010303439.1, read on the forward strand.
ATATAATTCTGTTCTTAATTACAAAGACAGGTTCCTACTACCATATATAAACCCCTGGTTAGCACCTCAGTACAGTTTAAGACAGAAGAACAGAAAAATCTAACTCAAAAAAATTAGACCAAATGTATACAAATGTTTAGTCTTTTACTTCAACATATATTGAAGAAATGTCATTATAAAAGAAGTGTTTCCAAGACTGAAAGTGTTGTAGGTATTTAGATGAAGATTTTTAAGTGCACTGCCATGCTTTTCACAATAATTTTTACATATATATATATATTTATATTTATAAAAGGAAACTATTTAAAGAACAAAACTATTAAAAAGGCAAATATTTTTCTCAATATCATTAAATGTTCATTTTACCAAAAAACCACAATTTTATCTAGTTGTTATAAAATATTTACCTCACATGGATAACTGGTTAATACAAACTCAAAGTTATTAATATTTATAGTCAGCAGTTTTGAGGAAATGTCCCTCAGTGTATTCTATTGCCTCAAATGTATTGTCCAGTCTCATCAGACTGATCTTATTGAACAAAGACTGACTAATTCAAAGAGATCATATGTAGGCCATAGAGACGTCATTAGATGATATGATAAAATTCTAGAAGGTTATCTCTTGGAAATACTTAGCTCATTAATTTTAAAGAAAAAGTCTGATACAATATCATAAACCTATGCAGGAGAATGCAAACACATTTGTGATTTCACTACCACCGCATAAGTACTCTGGAGGATCAAACATGCTTGTTAAATTAGGTTCATTTCTCTCTTGGGTGCAAAGTTTCAGATAAAACAGTGTATTGTAGAAATTCTGTGATTTCATGGTAGAATAAGTAAAATCTGCAAAATTTAACTGACATTCTGTTTGTCTGTAAGGAACATTTATTTTTAGTATTACAGTCAGATTTATTATCCTTCTCATATGTGTCAGTGCTTGAATAAACAAACACAAATCTTAGTAAAAGTTTAGCAAAAGATGTTTAAACAAAATTTGGTGACATTTCAATCACTGAGAACTCTTTGGTTTCCTTAACTACCTTATGCTTCTATGATATCAGGCACTAGTTTAAATTACTTTAAAAAAAAGTTTAGAGAAGAAAAGTAAATGGAGGTTTTTCGTACTAAATTTTAAAAATTGTACTTAAGATGAAATCTTTTGTTGAAGTAATCAATAGCTGAGTTATTAGGAAGTTATTATGGATACTTTATTTTTTCTATAAAAATAGATATTATTTTTGGAAGGGATCAAAGTCATGCAATTCAGTCAACAATGTAAGAACTAGTACTCTGATTCCAACACAGACATGGATATAAATATATAAATATTATATAATTAAATATAAAATTATAAAATAATATAAAATTCCCATGTCTCAGGTCCAGCATGGCTTCTCTTGCAAATAACCTTTATTCAGCTTTTACAAGTAGGTCCCATATGCTTAGATGCATGAAGTTTTAAGCTCCTGAGCTTGTGTGGAGTCTATAAACTTGGTTTTAGCCTAGGTTTTAAGCTGTAGGCTTTGAGGCTACTTTCATGCTCTCTGGCTCTCCTTAGGACTACTGTCAAAAGTTTTTTATCCCTCAAAAATTTTTATATAGTCATCATCTTGAGTTTATTAATACTAGATTTATGCACTCCAAGATCTCCTAGAACTACCAACTGCTAAGCACAGGAAGGCTTTTCTTTCCAACCAGCACAGCTACAATGTTTAGATGATTAAAGACAACACTGACACAATGCAGCCTGCATTGTGCACCTGTTCATCTATCTAATACAGGCTACGACGACTAGGATCCTTAAAGTAGGGGACCTTAAGAGTTTTTTCCTATGGGACGTGAATTCTCTTTTTTTATAACTAGCATTGCTACTAGGGTATTTACATTTTAGCCCTGTCATTTTCATTTCTCCAATTTCTGAGTGCCTTTTGGATGTAATGCAGAGCAACAGAACGAATCCACACCTGATAATCCTGCAATGCAGATACATGCAGGATCCTTGAACCAGGATAATTTATTCCTCCCCTCCATGGACCACATTAAGCAATAAAACTGTCTGATGATTTGGAAACAGTTGTAACAACTGGATGCATCGTACAGTTCAAAAGAAACTGAAATGCCAACATAATGGATAATTGTGGCAATGTCTAACTGTCGAGGGAATTACATCCTGACAGAAGCCAGATGATATTTGGAATTATATTATTCCATAGGAAGACAGAAATTCCTATTTCTGAAGGGATAGGAAAAAAGATTGCATGTAAAAAATGTGCTTTCTTTACAGCATGATGCAAAATGCTCTGAAATAAGAATGAAAAGAAACACAAATTCTACAGCAGAGTAATTTATTTGTTTTTCATCAAATAGGACCATGAGCATACAATTTTGGTTAAATCTGTTAATAGATAGGAATGTTTTAAAGAGTTAAATGTATATTTTTAAATTAAACACTGTTTTCCCATCAAGAGATCACTGAAATATTTTTGGCTTCTGTTTATACTAATCCAGATTTTTTTTTTAATTTCCATTTCTGGTTGACCCAAATGATTTTTCCCCTAATTTTTTGGTTCAGTCACTGTAACTGTGTAACACAGTTTTAGACAATTTATTTTGCTTTCATAACCAAGCTTTAGCAATTATAGCTCTATATGTAGTAAATCTCAGAAAAAAAGAGAAATACAAAAGTAATTGAAGAACAGGTTTCATCTCTCTCTAAAGAGCATTGCTATGCCACTTTAATCTGGTTTATTTGGCATTAGAATTGTCACAGTTATTCAAAAAAGAACAATTTCATTTTTAAGGTGATCTTTTTCCCCAGTGTCATATAGTTGATACTGGGTCTGTTGTCAACATAAGAGTGAAAAAATTATCAGTATGTCAGTGTGTTTGTGCAGCTGTGTGGTTATGCTTTTGCACAACGTCTCAACATTAGTACAAAATCACATACAAAGCTTTCCTGCCACAAATTGGACTAATCTTTTTTACATTTTCTATTCTTTTTCTTCAAGTGATCTTAGCACAGGTTCGTTTCATTATGTGTATGGATATCCAATTTTTTATACTCAAAACAAACAAACAAGAAAAAGAAGTTAAAAAGATTGAAAGTAATGCTTGTGTTTTGGCCTTTAATTCTCACTCCCTTTTCCATTATCTGAAATATTTTGCATAATGCTTCTGACTAAAGAAAAAAAACGTCCTGACAGGAAACTGATTTTATAAAAAAGAAAAAAAATCCAAGCATCCCTTATCTGAAAGTTCTTGAAACTTTCTTGCTCTTTTCAGTAGCTATATTTCTGCTATTGGTAAGCAATAAATGTTTTTTTTTTCTACTAAATCTCAGTTAGAAGCCAGTATCATCAAACAATCACTTTGCACATGGTGGAAGAATACTTGGATTTTTATTTCTTCCTGCACAAAAGCCATCCACACACTTTCAGTCTAAAATTGCTTTTATTTTAGACTAAGAATGATAACAGTGAGAAAAAAATGAGAGAGTATAGTATGTGTCTTTCAGGTAACAGGTTGCAACAACTAATGGAAGGTTTTCAAAAATAGTTATCACATAGTGGCTTGCGGAAAAAAATGAATATGTCTGTTCTTGGTTCAAATAAGTCTAATGGTGCTGGTCAGTGAAAGAAAAAATCCTGACAGTTAGGTACCCTTAGAAACAAGTTTCAGCTTATGAATAGGGTATCATTAATAGTAAGACAAGTTCTGGAAGTTTAATGGTAATCATAGTAAATCAAGGGGTCTACAAGAATAATTTTCCACTTCATTCTGTGTAAAAATGGCAAGTGGACAGGCAGAGACCACAAAGAAGGTATCATTTGCCACTACTAGAACTTTTTTTTTTCCATTAAAATGTACATCAGCGTTACTGAAATCACCACTGCTACACATAATTTGTGTGTACAGGGTAAATTAAAAGGATGCAGCTTCACAATGAAAATATGAAGAAATCTTAAAATTTTATAAAAATATAATAAGCAGGTTGGTTTGGATGATCCTTATCTGAAAGACATAAACCAAAACAGAACAAGACACAAAAAAAGATAAGAAAAAGCTCTCTAACTGTCTGCATTGAGAATCCCTAGGATTAACTGCTTATACTGCTTTAAGATAACTGACAGATCTTCATCTGATGTACATTGATGTCATTCAGCAAATGATTTTCAGTTGCAAAGGAAACATTGAGCCATTGTTGTTGCTGTTTTAAAACTACACAAAAAATAAAATTCAAGGCAAAGTAATAAATGCTATGGAATGGTATTTTAGCTCCTACTTGAGTTTATGAGTTCTCAAAGTTAAACACTGGCTTGCTGGTCAGGTTTTCCAAGTGCTCGAGACTCTAATTCTTATTTGCTTTAATATTTTGGTTTGTGGTTTATCATGTTCATTACTGCCAACTCTTTACAAATATTTTCCAAATCTTGGCTTCCTATGGAGATATTAAAGGTTTGAATTCTGCAATTTCTACAAAAACATATTTAAAAAGTAACAAGATTGATAAACACATTTATGCATAAGAAACCTGCAGAACATCAAAATAATTCTGAGGAAAGATACAGAATGATAAATCTCAGAGAAGAGATCAAGAAATACAGATGAGCATGACTGAATTAAAAAATATTCTTCATGATCTCTGCAACTGCAGTCTTTCCAACTGAGACTGTATATCAGAAAATTACAGCAAAGATCTCCTGAGATAAATAACTTTTTTAAAAGGTGCTGTGGGGTAGGTTCATAATTTCTTACAGCCTCTGTATATTAACTGAACACACGACACTTCTATTTCAAATTTAAAAAAAAAAGCTTTCTTTGCACAATATTAGGAACAGTTAGGCTTTCTGGTTCTCCTTGGGATGTCTGGGAAAGAAGAAACTTGTTTAGCAGAAATTGAAGGGGTTACATAGGATAATTTTAAAAATGTATTCTGGAATGAATATGAATATGCTCTGATCCTAAATCTTATTTTAAGGCAGGCTGGCTACAACAATATCAAAGTTAATGCAGAGATGATTTTGCCTCCTGTCTCCCTTTTTTAAGACTTCCTGGAAATAATTTCCATACATTCTTGTATCTTTGTGCCAATGTTCTGAAGCTAATTTGTTCAGATATCTGTCATGCTTAGATCTCAGTTTTCTTCCCTGACTTAATTCATAGCTGTACTTCTCAAAGATATCCTGCTCTGTTTGAAATCACTCTTTGCATCCAATGAGAAATCTATGTAAGCCAGAAGATCAGCATCAGAATCAAGGGCTAATTTCGCTTTCCCAACTGATGCCTGGCCCTTACTGATGCCACAGAATTTAACTTCATGTACATTAGTTTTGCACATGGAGGAAGATCAGATTTGCTTTGAAAAGAGATACTATGTGACCCAGAAAAGAAGTTTAAAAGTCAGTACTCCGAAAAAAAAATATAATTATAAAAAAACAAATACTTCAAATAGTGTTCTTTGCAGTGGAACTTGCAAAAAATTTAATGTCTTGTTGAAGAGCAGTTTACACAGGAGATTCTTCTTTCAAGATCTTAGTTTACGATCAAATAAAAAATTAATTGGAAGAATACTCTGTACCATTTCTAGTGTGAACTAAATTCTTTATTCCTCCTTAGAAAGGGAGTAAAGGCACGCATTTTCAGCAATACTTACAGCTTATATCCCACAGCTATCTTCGTGAGTCAAAACCTAATACTTTCACATAGCACAAGAAAGTGCTAGTCAGCATACTCTGTATTGTAAATAACTTAAAATGAGAAGTAAGTCAAATGGGGTTATTTTTCACTAACTTCTATAAGCATTCAATTGGTCGTGAATACTATAAATCAGAGAGACCAAATGTATGTTTTCTGGTTCAGTGACTTCCCTTTAAGAATTACTCTCACATGAAAAGGGGGCATGGTCAAGTTGACTCAGAAAATATTGCTGGAAATAAAGTTGAAAAAAAGCAATTCTTTTGCCAGCTGGACTTTTGAACAGCAGAAAAGACAAAGTCATTTTTATCTCACATTTGTATGCTAATCTTTGTAAGACCTTGACAGTTCTTCCTACAGAACAAGGGCCAATCAGAGACAGTAGCGACTTCTTTACTGTTCAGTAACTTATCAGTGATGGTTTAGGGCTAGACTGAGACTTTCATCCCAATCATAAATCACAGGGACTTGGACCGCATCATTGTAGAGCAGTCCCAAAAAGAGCTCTGGACATGAATCATCCTGATCTCCTTCTGAGTTCTGGGAAACAGATTTTTTAGCTGGGTTATACCACCAATAAATTACTTTTTTTCACCTTTTCCTTCTCTGGGTTGCATGCTGTGGTCAGCAAGCAGTAAGAATGGAACTACACATCTGTCCACTCACTCTCAACTTCCTTCCTCTCCCAACCAATATTTAATGACTATACTACAAGAAGTTGTCACAGGAATAGAAAGAATTTTCTTTCTTCTTATGATGCCCTTTAAAAGGATGCTTAATTAAATTCACAGTCCAGGCTCTGTGGGGCCTCTTTCAATTCCAATATTGGCAAGGAGGTGAGAGAATCTCTTTGCTCCACACATTTTAACCTTCTGTTCCTTCTCAGTGCCAAAATGCAAAGTTTAAATTGGTGTGCAGTGGCATGCAGCTGTGAAAACAGAATGATTTTTGGACATGATTACACAGAGAACCAAATTTTCTATCTACTCTCAAAGGTGAATATTCTGTGCATTTTTTCCCTTACCCACTTAACCTCTGAAATGTAATACATTTGCAGAAAAAAATCTAATCATTTGGCATCTACTGCCTGTATTCCTTTGTGTGCTTTTCAACATCCCCAGTGATCAATGCTAAGTATTTTATCAGATTCAAGACTGTAATAAACAGTGGAAATAGAGTGGGTTCATCTCATCTTATCCTAGTCTCGTTTACACTGAGTAGGAGAAGTTAAACTGTGCCTAATGTAATGAAACTATCCTCATCAAAATATTTAGACTTTAATTTTTGAGTCATTATAAGGGCACTTCTATGCAGTTCTAAAACAAAATCAATTTGGCAGGAGTTCCTGCAGCATGATTTTGAATCATGGTGTCTAGATGGGAAGCACAATATTCATCTGAGCATTGTGGCCCAGCCTTACTCTGTAAGTTTGTTTACTATGTTTGTAGATATATTTTAATGAAAACTCACTCAAGAAATATGTTATTTTTTTTCATTTTTTTTCATGATTTAGTAGAACCAGAAAAAATGAGGGACATGTACCTGAGAAAGTTGTTTAAATATCCATAAGATAAGTTCAATTTTCAAATTGTAATTCCATGTTCAAAACAGATGATGACTAAACACTTTTACTAATTGCATAACTAGGTATCATTTAAATAATCATATAAATACAGTTGATTAAGAATGATTGATCTTTAAGAAAGCAATCAAAGTAACACAACCGAAACAGCATTGAAAGAAAGGTGGCAAAATGTTGCATTGCCACAGGAGTTTCCAAATGTGCTTACATGCGTGGATTTAAGTGCTACAAATCTAAATGTAATAATAAGCACATAAATAATTCC